>NW_024870557.1:399026-496353 GCF_013358625.1 Macadamia integrifolia | reverse complement strand
TTTTTTTTTTTTTTTTAGTAAGGTTTAGGATGTGCACATGAAGGTATCTACCGTTTGATATTGTTCTTACTTTGTTGATGTAATTTGGGATGTCCTCCCTTACAAAGACTATTTTCTTTGGTCTTAATGAAATGTATAAATGTAAATAATTAAGTTATCCATGTAACAATGGAAGATGATGTTTCTATTTTTAAAAATCACAATTTGAGTTTGAGCTATTTATTTTTACATTTTTTTAATGTATACCATTTGATCCAACACAGGGTTGAGACTTGAGGATGCAAAAGTAATGTCTAGAGTAATGGTACATATACATGGATATACATACGATGTGTGTTAATACAATAGGGGATATTAGATTAAATTTTACACATGGCTAATCTAGAATATGTTTTCTCTATCCAATTGTGGGAAGGGACATATCATCTACCACGTAGCAGAATACATGTTATGTAACATTTGGAAAAATAACTCATAATAATAATAATAATAATAATAATAATAGTAATAATAATAATAATCTATGCATGAAACCGCTTTTTAGAATTGGAAAATGAGTTAATTCATCTCAATTGTGTGTTGTATACACCTACCATATTCAGCTACCAAAACAGGTCGTGTATATAATAAAATTTGATCTTTTAGTTGTTAGTAAGTAAAAAGTGTGTTACCAAGAAAAAAATATATAATAATCAGTGCAGCTTAATCGGCAATCGGCACCATGGATTTAGCTATGTATAGGTATTGGTATAGGTATTGGTATCCATTAATACTGATACAATATTAATTTGGATCAGGTCCATCATTTTTATCTTTATTTTTCATAAAAATGTACATAATTTTTACTATTTTGCCCCTAAATCGATATTGATAAGCAATCTGGATTGATCAAGTACCGATATTGGTCTCAATCAATACCAATACTATACGTCCGATTCAGCCGATCCCAATACTTAGAACCACGGTCGATACCCATGATAGCCCGTCTTGTTTTGACCCTCTACAATGCCCCTCCAACCATGGTTTAAGATGTCAGAATCGGTCTTGTCAATGGATAGTGTTGATACAATCCAATCCTGATCCAGATTGATCCATTTCCGATATAAATACCCCTACTTGTCATAAAACAAAATCGTTATTTTTTAACTTAGTAGTTACTACCCTTGATCTGTACTGAATTAGCGCTACCGTATCCGCAAAAATATTGGGATTGGACAAAGCTGATACCGATCCAATCCGATACTCAAACCATGCCTCTGGGCTCTGACAACCCTGTGTCGTAGAGGAATATTCTTGACTGGCATCAGGATCTGATACCTTAGAGAAGAAATGTTACCCTTTGGGTTAGTAGGGATAGCCGTTCCTTGCATATATGTAAGGTGATTCTCAACTAATACTAAGCTTAAAAGATGATAGAAATAAATCGATCTAAACCGGTGTTACACACACCCTAAGTTCCCAATTGAGAGATTGACAATATCAAAATGCAGAGAGACGCAACTGAAATATTGGACATAATGGCCCAGATCTCCTAAACCAGTCCTACACTCTAATTACAATGCTTAGTAAGTCCTCATAATACTCCTCCACGGAAATGGATTCATTTGGAACCCTCTTGAACATCTATTATCTGGAACGTAAGATCTATGCCTCGAATGGCTTTGCCATACCAACATAATACAAAAGGCCGCGGCACAACAAAAAAACCCAGCTTCTCCTTCGCTTTCCCCTTCTTCGGCACCCATCACCTGAAAAGTAAGTAAAGGATAGCTACAACATAGGAGCTAGTTTATAATTAGTAAAAGTGGGAAAGAACTCTGCAGGTCTAATATAGATAAGACCAGCATACATGATCAATGGAAGGACGCACAAGCGCATCTTCAATGCATAGGTTGGGGAGCATGGAGAAGAATTGAAGACTCAAGAGGAAAGAAAGAAAGAAGGGGTGGACTTGACGTTTTCTCATTCAAAGGGATTAGGCTTTCAATGAATTGAGTTTCAAAATTCCTAAGCTAAGTAAATCGATTCACAAATCTGATCATGATTGCGATTAAATTCGCCAAATGGCATAGGATTTGGCTTTTATCATACAAAACAGAAGTATAATAAGTATAATAACAACTATTTCAGGTTTTTCATCAACGTCGGAGAAAAAAAAACGAGAAGCAGAGAGAGAGAGAGAGAGAGAGAGAGAGAGAGTTTACTTCCTCCGGCTTTATCAAACTGTCATTGAAAGGGAAGGGGCCAGGGTGACCGGTGACTTGGCATTCATGAATCAAGATCAGACCTTGATGTCGACGACTCAAGGTCCTGTCGAGCAGTCATCATTCGGAGGTTGCCGCTTCTATCCCTGCTTTGGCGAAGATAGAAGAGAAACCAGCCAAAATAGCGATTTTTAAAAGGGGGCAAGAGTGTAATTTCGATTCTGTTTTTTGTGTTCTCAGAAAAACGCGAAGGCCAAGCAGTATGAGTGTTTTGACGTCTCTTTGGAGATTGTATGGGGGTTCACATTTAAAATGCCAAGAAAAAGGGTGCCAATTTATTTGTGTTTTCAACACAATTTTAACTAACAAATATTCAGTTAACTCTCTACAATGGGAGAGTAGTTACCCTTTTTCAAAATCCCACCACGAGTCAGAGCAATTAGGTTTTAGTATTGATATCAAATCAATTGTATTAACAAAAAATTAGCGTACTTTTAGCTCTGCTCTTCAACAATGTTCTTCCCTTGAGCCCAAAAGCTTTGGGCTGGCCAACTCACCTTCATCAAGATGCTCACCACACTGCCTACCACCATAACACAGCAAGCTTATGCAGTGCACGGGCATTGGAGGTGTGAAATTTCTGTGACTGTTGTCCCAACTTTAAAAGTACCTCTACTAGTATTCTTTCTCAAAGTTGTAGGGCTTTGGGAGTAAAAGAAATGAGTAAAGATTCTATACGTTTAAGTACCCCTCAGTTTATTCCTAGAGCCAAAAGTCTTGCTCTCCAATGCATTGTTTGATAGAGTTAAGACTGGATTGTCAAATTGGAGAGCAAACTTGTTATCCCAAGTAGGTTGTTCAGTCCTAATCAAGTCTGTTCTTAACTCTATCTCAACATATATGATGAGTTGTTTTCTTTTCCCTTATAGATTGTGTAGTCAATTGACCTCTATCCCTAGTTAGTTTATTCGCGTTTTAAGCCGTCCCCTTTTTTTTCCGTTTTAAATGCCGTTTGCCAAATTTTTCACAGAAAGTCGGTAAAAAACGGGAACGGGGCTATTTGAAGTTTTTTTTGTCGTTTTAAACATCGTCCCGTTTTTTTTATAGTAAAAAAACGGATTTTAAAAAGTATAAACGTTTTAAAATAGAAACGATTAAAACGGGGCTATTTGTTTTGATTGTTATCTAGGTATTTAGAGAATTATTATGCCAATTTATGTCTATATATTGCCCTTTGTTTGACACCGTATTATTTAAATATAAATGTTTAAAACACGTATCGTCCGTTTTTTATTTTTTCCCGTTTTTAACGTATTTGATCGTATTTTTGACCGTCCCGTTCACATTTTGATCCGTTTAAAACATGCCCGTACCGAACAATGTTTTTTTGCTCTTCCCGTTTTAACTAACAGAGCCTCTATCACTACTACTTTTGGGAAAGGGAAAGAAGTTTCAGACAAAGAGGTAACCATTATTTCTTGAAGTACAATTTCTAGGCTGAAATCTATAGGCTTCGTACCCATCATAGTTTAATTCACAATAGAGCTTTTTGGTTCAATTGGATGAATCTGTCAAGTCAAGGACAACATACATAGCAGCAAGGATGGTGCATCGCCTATTTCTCATTTCTTGTTCTTGCTCGAGAGCCAAAACGAACACGCCTGCTACCTACCATACTGTACCTTCGACCAGGCATTCTACACTTGTCGAATCGGAACCAAATTCTGAAGTTATGCCTGAGTTGAAAGCCAATATTTTCGGGCAAAAACAGGTATATCAGGAATGATGGTTCGTCTTCCTTCTCACAGCAATGCAGAGCTGGCGACAGGTGCTTATTCAAGACCAAGATTTAGAATTATAAAAAAGCGGGGGAGAGTTCCTGCTGATGGCATTGCCTAAGGTGGGATCTGTCCTATTGCAGGTTGTGTTTTTGTTTTTGTCCTTTTTTTCTCGCTTTGTACATTGATTTTTTTTATTTTCATTCAAATAAATCTGATCTTCTAGTGAAAAAAGCCAAATATTTTTGGGAATATTTCCCTCCTCAACCTGAGATTACATCTGAAAAATGGTTCTTGGATCTGGAATAGCATCAAATATGTTCTCCCATTTTTGAAGCAACTAGGATTCAGTATGCCTGCCTCAATCCCTCCACCCATCATTTCTTCAAGGTTTCTGAACTTGTTTCTAATAGCATTTGGAACCAACAACCCAGTACATTCAATTTTTCCTCATAGTATTGCAAAGCAGATGTTAAAGATCCCTCACAGTTGGAATTCATTTCAGGATTTCTGGTTTTGTCCTTCCAGCAGAAAAGGTACTCTGATTACCAAGGTTGCAGTTGTCCATTTAGTTAGATATTCACATCTTGTTGGAGATCAACATCACTGTCTGTTTTGCATGGAAGGCCCTATGGAAATTGAAAATTCACTCCAAGTTTAAAATTTCTTTTGGAAGATATTATTGATTGGAGGATTGTGAATGTGGACCCATTGTAAACTTTTTGTCATTCTGAAGTAGAATCTTATTGGCCCCTAATGATTTCCAGTAATTTCTATATACTGTAGGTGCACCAGAAACAGGAAGGGTGAAATGACTGCCATACACCTGTATACTCCCTTGCGTTTCCATTGCCCCTGCACTGGTGCAGAGACCATGCAGCCTGCCAATGATCCCCTTCCTATTTATAATTGGGGAAGAACATATAGTGCATCCTCCCCTCTTTATATGACCATCTTCATCAACCCACTATTACCCACCCTATCATTATATGTGAGATAACTCAAAGAAGCTGGTTGGTCCACTGTTATCATGATTAATAATAACTTCTGTAGGTTTTTTCTTTTCCCTCATAAAAAGATAATAACTATTGTGGTTTGCCTACATGGATTTTGGTTTCACAGAATGCACCCAAGAAGCAAGATCACGGAATTGCAACAAGGACTACAAGGGCACTGAATGCGGGGGATTAGCCGATTGGTTGATGAAATAGGAAGAACATCACTGGCCATGGACTCTCTCTGTATCTATTTCAAAACATGATTGGACTTTTAATATCAGTAGCTCATAAACTTGCTTCCAGGACTAGAACTAAAAACCTTAAAAGAGGAGAAAGGCCTCAATTATGTATCATTTTGTGATTAGTAGCAAATGCTTTCTATTTCCAGCATTAAAAAAAAAAAGTGTTCTTGCCATGCATGTCGTTTTCTGTTGGGAAGTTTGGAAAAAGAAGCGTATTCAAATGAACATAGCCAAGCTTCTCCAATCAGATTTCTTCAAATAATTTTAGGGTTTATATACCTAAGGTACTTCACATTTGAAATAATATGTTTGGGGTATCTCTTTCGTATCTCCAACTTTGCTGATATCACCCCCTCCAAAACATGTTGCTGACTGCTTCCTTGATCTCATCTCCCACCACCACCACCACCACCTCTTCCTCCTTCTTGACAATACCAGAAGCAGGAAAAGACTCTCCCAACAGAAGGATGAAGGAACGAACATGGTCTTTTGGCTGGAGAGGGTCAGGTTCAGTTGCTTCTGCCGCTGCCCTCTTTTCTCTGTATGTCTGATTTTCTTTCTCCCCCAGCCCATTTGTCCTTGTTGCCTCCATTACTCCATTACTCCTGCGTCCTATCGCTCCTGTTGGCTCAGTGACCCTACTGCCCCCATTGGCCCCATGATCCCCCACCACCCAACTTACCATTAGGAATACTGGTAGTGTGATTAAGACACGTATTCATCTTACAAACCTACCAGGATCTCTGATACACAATCTCACAATACAAAGCAACCAATAGCAACAGAATCAGAGTATAATAGCGAAATCATAACTAAAATGGGGAACATCTAGCAATATCATATAAACATAACCAAGTTATTCTATTACAAAATTTTAAGACTTATACATAATAAGTCATAATATAAAATCATTGGGTCGGTATCAGAATATCCAAAAATACACTGGGCATCTCATGATGTCGCGTATGCACAGTAGTCGCAAGCATAATCTTGGTCATGCTCCCCTGCTTCTAGCATCCACCAGTCGCTCACTCTGTACTCGGGTCCAAAGGATAGAGAGTCGCAAGCCATAGGCACAACCATACTTGCATCATCATCTAAAAGAGGCATATATATGGGGTGAGCTTCCAATTTGCTTAGTGAGGGGTGGGGTTCACGCACAACCAAGCACAAGCATTCACATACATAATATTCCATGATGACATGAATATAGGAACACAGGAATTAAACATATAGTCTATGATGCAAATGATGCAATCCATTTGATTATTAAACCACCTAACAATACAACTAAGTCTAGGAATGTTACTACAACACATTAGGTTGTATCCTTGGTGTTGGAACCACCATCGACTACACAACGATACAAGCCCTAGCCTTGATTAGGAGCCTATCGGTCCCGGTATGCGTCCATCGGTCACCCAGCAAACCCCTAATAAACCCCTCATGGTAGTCACGGCACTAGGATCACCATCGGCTATGCCAGACTAGTTCCTGCCTCCGCAACAATCACATCGTACCGCGGGTGTGGCATTCTACGAAGGTTCATCGAACACCATTGGGTTATCCAACACCTTACCCCTTGTTAGCAAGTGGACGTAGCATAGGGAATGTCACCTAACCATAATATCCTACATGCCTTTCATAATGATATAGTTAGTATGGACCACGTAACACCAGGATCACCATCGGCCATGAAGCGGGTCCATTTCCAAGTATAGTCCCGGGGTATATGATACTGGGAGCACATCGGCCACAAGGTGTGACCTATGACTATATACCTATCCAGCATGCATAGCAATTGAATATAGACTACGTAACACCGAGATTCCCATCGGCTACGAAGCATATCCATTTTCAAATGTAATCACAGAGTACACAATACTGGGAACTCATTGGCCACAAAGTGCAATTCGCAACTATAACTAATTCTAATGCACACAATCAATACATGAATGTGACAAACATAAGGTAATCACGGTACCGATACCACGTTGGCCACACCAGATTCTGTCTAAAAACATACATCTCCTATCATTTCCATAAAATAACACATGTTATAGAACATCATCATCATTTAAGAAATTTAAATAATCATGTGAAACTCCTACACATGTGAGAAGTTCTATAATAATTAAAAATTCCTAAAATAAAATTCAACCATCCCTCACCTTTTTTAAGTTTGAATGGATCGGGTTCCAAGTACAGCCACCGAGTGTTCAATTCAATTCTGACCTCGGAGTATGTGCACATCTCTGTCCTAGACACAAAGGCAATCGGGTGTTATTGCATGTCGAGAAACCATAGGTTTTACCCCCAAAGGAGGCAAACACTATTCAACCTAGACATTACAAGTCACTAGATTCAATAATTAAAAATAGAGTAAAAATCCACCGGATTATGAACAAATAGAGAGCTCATAAGAACCTCCTGTTCATCAGAAACAGCCCACCAGATTCAGTCCCAAGTGTTTCTGATGGAAATATAGAAAGTGCCCGTGAGTTTTGGGGCTTTTCGACATGGGTCTGACTATCGAGATTTGTTCCATGGAGTTTATAGGGGGTGCTCCTAGTATCATTTTAAGCTAAAGAAATCTTGATTCCATTAGGCCATTTGGGAGATACATCGATCGAACGATGGAAACTCTAGATGGTCATTTGGCCACAAGTGTCGCGCGGAGCTCACCGAACTTGGTTTGAGCTCAGTAATTACACTGGGGAGGTGAAATGATCGTTCCCCGATCTTTGGGAGGTGTCGGGTTCCTAGTTCACCTTGTGTCCAACTATTCTTGGTCAAAATGAAGAGAAGGGATTGGTAGAAGATGTAGAACCTACCTCCGGCAAGGATTCCAACAATGATGCGGCAGCTGGGAACCAAGGTGAGTCCTTCATTCTTCTTCCCCTTCGTCTTCTTCCTTCCTCTTCCTCTTTTTTCCTTTATGTTCTCTTCCTTCCCTTTCCCATGACTTGTATAAGTGAGAAATAAGGAAATGAGTCCTCATTTCCACTTATATAGTAAGTTAGGTACTTAGGGCCTATTTTGTTGGTCCTAGTTCGGTCCAAGTAGGTTAATCTGACCTTTGGGACATGTGGGCCCGTCTCCTTGGACTTATAAGAAACACAAGTCACGAAAAGTGTGGGAGGGTGTGTGTGGTCATCCGGGACTGTTCTCGATGCTGGAGGTGGGGTCCACTAGCATCAGAACTAGTTCAGCTACATAGGTGGCTACTGGATTCATGCCCAGGTGCTTCAGGTGGTCTATTTCCAGTGGTCAAAATAGCTGAGTTTCTTGACTGCTTGCTATCAACAAATTGATCTTGCATGGGTAGTTGCCCTAAGCTATACGCATGACTTTCCAATAGTTTTGGTGCATGTCGGGATTCTAGTGTGGGGTCTCGGGTCAGTTACCGTCTGTGATCAGAAGGCTTGAATCCCCTCCAGTTGGATTGGCAAGCAACACACGAGCACATGGGGTCATCTCTCCCCTTTTGCAATGGGTAACCATGAGCCAAAACCCAGGTGGTACTTTCCACCTGCGGTCCGAAACCTGCCACAACAATTCAAATTAGACCGGGTTAGGGCAGGGTGTAATATTCCCCCCACCTTACAAGAATTTCATCCTTGAAATTAGACATACCCAGTAAATCAAATAGTCTAGGGTATTGTTTCTTCATCTAATCTTCTCGTTCCTAGGATGCTTCCTATTCTGGGTGATTCATTCATTTCACCTTGACAAAGGAAATAGCGCAGTTACGGAGGACATGGTCTTTTCGATCAACAACCTTCTCCAAATTCTCTACATAGGCAAAACCCTCATCCAACTCTCATGGTATGTAAGTCAAGATGTGAGTGGGGTCAGGAATGTACTTCCTGAACATAGATATATGGAAGACATCATGTGTACCCTCTAACTTTGGTGGTAAGGCTATCCTATAGGCCACCAATCTAATCCTCTCTAGTACATCATATGGTCCCATAAATCTAGGACTTAGCTTTCCCTTCTTGCTAAATCGCATTACCCCTTTGACCGGGGAGATCCATAAAAATACCTTGTCTCCAACCCCAAACTCCATATGCTTCCTCCTGACATCTATATAACTCTTCTGTCTGGATTGAGCTGCCTTCATTCTTTCTTGATCACATTCACCTTCTAACTAGTCGCTTGTATCAAATTCGGACCTAGAATGTGTTATTCACCAACTTCATCCCAATACAAAGGAGTCTGGCATTTCCTACCATGCAATGCCTCAAATAAAGACATGCCGATGGTGGTGTGGTAATTGTTGTTGTAGGAGAACTTGATAAGAGAGATGTGCTCATCCCAACAATAACTCCTTTCCAGGGCACAAGCTCAGAGTAGGTCCTCCAAGGTTTGGATAGTCCTCTCTAACTGTCCATCAGTCTATGGGTGGAACGTCATGCTGAAATTCAATTTTGTGCCTATAGCCTTCTACACAGATGTCCAAAACTTGGAAGTGAATCTAGGATCTCGATCGGAGATGATGCTAACTAGTATGCCATGCAGCCGGATGATGTTGCCAATGTACAGGTTGGCCAACTTGTCTATGGAGAAAGTGACCATGATGGGATGAAGTAAGCTACCTTGGTCAAGCAGTCCACAACTACCCAAATGGCATCCATACCCTTGCCAGTGTGGGGTAAGCCAGTGACGAAGTCCATGGTGTATTTTTCCATTTTCACTTCAGAATAGGTAATGACTGTAGTAAACCATGGGGCCTTTGTCTCTCATCCTTGACCTGTTAGCATGTGAGGCGCAACATGTGTGGCCACATCATTCGTCATTCCCTTCCACCAGTAAGAACCATTTAAATCCTTATACATCTTGGTGTTGCTTGGGTGAATGGGGTATGAAGAGCTGTGTGCCCTCTCAAGTCACCATCACTAGGCACACATAACTTTCCTTTAAACTTAAGTATCCCTTCTTCAGTTAAGGAGAAATCTAGGTCCTTCTGTTTCCATTCCTTGTAGTCAACTATCAATTTCTACAACTTTGTATCAGTACCCTGAGCTACAGTTATTCTGTCCACTAGACTGGGTTGTACCATTAATGCTGATAGTGACAAGGTGACACTTTCCACTAATATCTCTAAATCCAGTTTCTTGGCCTCTTCTAGGAGATGCTCATTGGTAGTCAAGGATGCAAGAGTCAGTGACTGAGATTTTTTACTAAGTGCATTGACCACCACATTGGACTTTCCTGGGTGAAAGTGGATGGTACAATCATAATCCTTCATCAACTCCAACCATCACCTATGTCTCATGCTGAGCTCCTTTTGGGTGAAGAAGTACTTGAGGCTCTTGTGGTCACTGTATGTCTCACTCTTCTCACCATATAAGTAATGCCACTAGATTTTCAAGGCAAAAAACATTGTTGCCAATTCCAAGTCATGAGTGGGGTAGTTCTTCTCATAATTGGAGGGATGCATAGGCAATGACATTCCTATACTACATTAACACACAACCTAATCTCAGCTTAGAGGCATCACTATACACAAACAACCATACCACCTATACTAGTTGGAATAGTCAAAACTGGAGCTGATGCCAACCTTTGCCTTAGCTCCTTGAAGCTCTTTTCACAACCATTGGACCATTCAAATTTCACACCCTTACGTGTGAGCCGGGTCATTAGTGCAGAAATATGGGAGAAGTTCTCAATAAACCTCTTATAGTATCCGGCCAATCCCAAAAAACTATGAATGTCTGCCACATTCTTGGGTTGTCCCACTCTAGAATGCCTTCACCTTACCTAGGTCAACCTCTATATCCTTATCTGAGATAATGTGGCCTAGGAATGCCACTTATAAAATCCAGAACTCACACTTGCTGAATTTGGTGTAGAGTTGCTTTTCTCTCAGACCTTGCAATACTAACCTCAGGTGAACAACATGTTCCTCTACACTCTTGGAGTATACCAAGATGTCATCAATGAATACAATCACAAACTTATCCAAGATATCCTAAAATACTCGGTTCATCAAGTCCATAAATGCAGCCAGTGCATTGGTCAGTCCAAATGCATCACCAAGAACTCGTAGTTGATTCTATGCTGGTGATAGCCCGATCTAAGGTCAATCTTGGAGAATAGCTTAGCACTTTGTAGTTGATTGAACAAATCATCAATCCTTGGAAAGGGGTACCGATTCTTGATGGTAAGCTTGTTAAGCTCTTGATAATTAATACATAACCTCATACTTTGGTCCTTCTTCTTGATGAACATTACCAATGTTTCCCAAGGAGACACACTAGGTCTAATGAATCCCTTCTTCAGAAGGTCCTAAAGTTGCACCTGTAATTTCTTCAGTTCTTTAGGGGCCATGAAGTAAGGAGCTTTCGAAACTGGTGCCGAGCCAGGGAGTAGGTTTATAACAAACTCTGTTTCTCGGTCTGGGGGCAATCCTATCAAATCATCCAGAAATACATTGAGAAACTCTCTTACCACATCCAGTTTAGTCAACAGTCTAACCTTTATCTCAGTATCTATCACAGATGCCAGGTAGCCTTGACACCCTTGGTCTAATAGTTTCTTCATCCAAAGTGCTGACACAATAATCTTCTTGTGTTTCTTTGGCTTATCCCCTACAAAGGTAAATTCTCCCTCATCACAGGGTCTGAATACTATCACCTTTTCTGCATATTGCACATTGGCTTTGTAAGCGGACAACCAGTCCATCCCAAGAATCACATCGAAGTCAGTCATATCAAACTCGATCAAGTGTGCATTCAAGTTATGTCCATTTATGGTCACCAAACATGGTTTATAAACATAATTCAAACCCACCGCACTCCTTGTGGGTGTACTTACTGCCAAGCACTGGGTCAAGCACTTGGGTGGAATTCCCATCTTCTTCGCAAATTTCGGTGACTCAAATGAATGAGAGGCTCTTGAGTTAAATAACACATGTGTAGGTAAAAATGACATCAATAATGTACCTGTCACCACTCCCAGTGTAGCTTCTATATCCTTTGTGGCCATAGCAAATACCCTTCCTTGTGGTCTTTGGCCCTGTGATGGTTGGCCCGGCCGGTTGGCTGCATAAGCCTACTGAGGCCTAGGTGGCAGGGTATAAGGTGCATCACTCGGCCTCCGGTGGGGGCATGTCCGGGCTAGGTGACTTGGCTGGTCAGAATGGAAACACCTCAGGCTTGATCCCACAGATTAAGACATACCACTGAAGCAAGAGGATTGGGAGGCTTGACTTGCTTCTAGCCTTCTTGACTGGATTAGAGTTGGGTTGATATAAGGGCCTCTTGAGTGCTTGCTGGTTCACTTGGAATCAGAGGACACCATGGGCCTCTTCCCTATTCCTTATTGAGCTGAGAAATTGTCCCTATGTCGGTCCTTAATAGACTTGGTGACTTAGACCACTTTAGCATATGTCTGTAGCTTCAACCCAACCATAATAGAATTAATGCTTGGCCTCAACCCTTTTTCAAACTTCTGGGCCTTGGACCCATCATTTTGGATGTGCTCCGGAGCAAAGTAGCACAGATCCTCATACCTCTATTATACTCTAGTACTTATCGGGATCCTTGAACCAGATTGGAGAACTCACTCTCTCTCCTATGCCAAAAGCTCTTGGGGAAATCGTTCCCAAATAAGGTCTCCTTGAAGTCTTCCCAAGTGGGGGTGGGGTTGGTTCCTCTAATAATGCTCAGTAGCCTTCCACCAAGCATTGGCCTTATTTTGCAATTAGTAGCTAGTAGATAATATTTTCTGCTCATCATTGCAGCCCATTAACTTGGAGACTTTTTCCATATCCCCAATCCATCTTTAGGGGAGCAATTAATCATGGCTAACACTGGAGAAGTATAGGGGCCTCAGCCTTTGAAACTTCTCCATCGTTTTAGTTAGGTCAATCCAACCCTCTACTTGCACTTGGGCCTATCCTTGCACTTGCCCAGGTACTTGTCCTTGAAACTGCCCTTGCCCGTGTCTATGAACTTGCCCTTGCATCCCATCGGATGTCTTAAGGGTGGCTGAACCAACTGGCACCGGGGCTGGTGTTGGTGGAGTAGGGGGTGCGGGAGGTCTATTCGGGCTCCAATAGGCACCTGGATCCGGGTGTCAATCCCAGCCATTGACTAATTTTTCCTCTCTTCCACCTCATACATCATGTTGCCCATTATGTTGGCAACATCCTATGCCGTGAGGATGGGAGGGGATGGTGGCACATTGCACGGTCAACCCCGGTTCCGTGTAGGGAAAGCGGGAGGTGACGCATTAGACCAGGATCAGGTATACTTGCACGACATGATTCCTGTTAAGGAATCCCAGTTAGTCACACATACATAAGTAGCAAGTATATTACTATTAACATGCATAGTGGGTCCTACATACGAATGCAAGGAGTCAATTAGAGTTAAAGCATGCATAGGTGGGGTCCACTATGTATTGAAATCAGATCACACATATTAAGAAGAGAATCCTTAATTAAGGAAGCAAATATTATAATATAAAAGAAAAAAAATAAAAATTCCATCCCTAAAATAGTTCACTAGAAACAGGGAGTTTTCACTAGAAATATGGATTGGTTCACCAAAAATATTAGTCATATTTTCGATGACCAAAATAGAGAGCAAACTTGAAAATTTTTGTTCACCGGGAACACTCACCGGATTCAGGTCCAGTGTTTCCAGTGGGGTGTTTCTGGTGGACCCAAAAAAGTTATATATAGGCTTGGGATTGGGTTTCTTTCGCAAAACCCTACTTATTTCTATGGAGAAGGAGAAGCAATGACCAGAGGAGGTTTTCCAAACCATTCCCCACCTTCCACTTACGATTTCGTGATTGATTAGCACTGCCTACTCATCCAAGGTGAGTTCTTCTTCTCTGACATAGGTTTTGAGATTTTCTCTTTGATTTTTGACATTCTCACTAACTTAGGTTTTTTTCTTCTTAAACTTTAGGAACTTGTGTTGGAACCAAGTCTGGTCGCTGTGTTCATCCCCACCGTGGTGCCACACAACCGGTCATTCCCAAGGAAGAACAATATGACAACCGACTATTTTGCTCTGTGGAGGAGCAAGACCATTGGGAGAAGTTGAGTACAGGAATGTCAATCCTGGGAAGTATGTGAGGACAAGGGACTTCCATCAATTTCATCTCAGCTAACACTTCGAAGCCCTAGGGCGGTATCGTATCCTGAAGTCGAACGTTAAGTACTATCCCAGGCTCGTGAGGCTCTTCTATTGCAATCTGCGATGTGTGAATCACGGCACTGAGGAGATGAGGATCACCTTGAGGGTGGGTTGATATCTCCTTTGGCATGGCTGACTTGGCCTTCATTTGATTATCTCCAATAAGGGAGAGTTGGCTTCTTGTCATGCTAGGACTCCATCTTACGAGTTTCAGAACTTTGATGTTTAGGTAGAGACAGACAACATGCTCACAAAGGTGGCTTATGGGGGGCACTTGATTGCCAATTATCGGCCTATGCCAAAGGTCATATGCAGAGCCGTTCAGTTGAATGTCCTCCCTACCAGTGGCCACTTTGATGAGGTGTCCATTCTATAGGCCTATGTCACTTACTGTGTCTATATGGGGCTGCAGGTCCGCCTCCTTTATCTATTGATGTGGACCATGGTTACAAGGGCTGAGGGAGGGGCACATAGGGCTGGAAACCTCAACTACAGATGGATCTTGACTGGGGTTTTCCTACACTTTGGCATGGACTTGCAGGATGAGGAAAGTCTGGGGACTAGTGTCTTGGATTTCAACCAAGACTCTCTGAAGAAGATGACACTGAACATGGATGAGGTCTCTAAGGAGGAGGCTGAGGGGGATCAATAAATGGATATTGAGAACCAACAGGGAGGTGGTCATGGGGGTGGTCACGATGGTGATCAAGAGGGTGATGGAGGTGTAATCCTTCCACGTGGGCCTCCTACTAGAATTATTCCACCACCTAACCCTCAGGCTATGGGTACTTCTATGGCCTACTCTTCTCGTGGCACCAAGGGTTCAAGGCCCTATGGACTCAATGATGTGATGGCCTATTTGAACACCACCACCAACATACTGAGGAGGATGGACACTCGTCTGGAGAGTGTGGATAGGAACTACTGCCTACTGGACAACAAGGTGGCCTCCCTTGAGGCATAGATGCAGGAAATGGTTTTGTACCTTGCCAGTCCAAAGCCAAAGCCTGGAGCACAGGGTCAGAATCGAGCTCAAGGTCATAGGCAGAACCAGTATTAGGACCAGGAATAGTAGTTGCTTAGGTTGCCACTATAGTCTTAGGATTTCCCTTTCCATGTTTTCTCTACAGTTTCATGTTCTAGTTGTTAGTTGCATTTTATTTTCAATATTTTCTTCTGTCATTTGAATTTCTAGATTTAGGCTAGTTAGGATTTCCAACTTTCTGTCATTTATTTTTGAGAAAATTTAGTGTAAGCTTATGTACTCAGTTCTCTTTATATATAATGAAACGGCTTTAACACCTATACTGGTCTCCTAGTTGTGTAATTTCTATTAATTGTTGTCTTCAAGATTTTTATTCAAATCCTAATCCCCAATTCACGATTCGGTTGAGATTGCAAGTTAAGACAGAGCATCGCACTCTGACACCAAGCTGTCACACCCTAATTCTAGTAAACCCAACTTACCATTAGGAATACCGATAGTGTGAGTAAGACATGTACCCATCTTATAAACCTACTAGGATCTCAGATAGTAGTACCTTAACATACACAATCTCGAAACACAAAGCAACCAAATAGTAGTAGAATCATAGTATAATAGCGGAATCGTAATTAAAATTGAGAACATCTAGTGATATCGTATAAACATAACCAAGTTATTCCATTATAAAATTTCAAGACTTATACATAATAAGTCAGAATATAAAATCACTGGGTCAGTATCAGAGTATCTAAAAATACGCCAGGCATCTCATGGTGCCATGTATGCACAGTAGTTGCAAGCACAATCTTGGTCATGCTCTCCTGCTTCTTGCATCCACCAGTTACTCACTCTGCACTCGGGTCTGGAGGATAGAGAGTCACTAGCTATAAGCACGATAGTACCTGCATCATCATAAAAAAGGGGGCATATACATGGGGTGAGCTTCCAACTTGCTTAGTGACAGGTGGGGTTTATGCACAACCAAGCACAAGCATTCACATATATAATATTCCATGATGACATGAATATAGGAATTAAACACATAGTCTATGATGCAAATGATGCAATACATTTGATAATTAAACCACCTAATAATACAAATAAGTCTAGTAATGCTACTACGGCACATTAGGTTGTATCCCTGGTCTCGGAACCGCCATCAACTACACAGTGTACAAGCCTTAGCTGTGATTAGGAGTCTTTCGATTCTAGTATGCATCCATCGATCACCCAACAAATCCCTGATAACCCACTCCTGGTAGTCACAACACCAGGATCACCATCGGCCATGCTGACCTAGTTCTTGCCTTCGATAATAATCGCATCATACCACAGGTGTGGCATTCCAGAAAGGTTCATCGAACATACCACCATTAGGTTATCCAACACCTTACCCCTATTGGCAAGGGAACGTAGCATGGGGAATGTCACCTAACCACAATATCCTACATGTCTTTCATAATGATATAGTTAGTGTGGGCCACGCAACATCGGGATCGCCATCGTCCATGAAGCAGGTCTATTTCCTAGTATAGTCCCGGGGTACACAATATCTGTAGCACATCGGCCACAAGGTGTAACCCACGACTATATACCTATCTAACATGCATAGCAATTGAGTATGGACTATGCAACACCAGGATTCCCATCTGCCATGAAGTGTATCCATTTTCAAATGCAATCCCGGAGTACACAATACCGGGAACACATCGGCCACAAAGTGTAACCCGTGACTACAAGCTAATTCTAATGCACACAATCAATGCATGAATGTGATAAACATACGGCAATCATGGTACCAGTACCACCACGGCCACACCGGATTCCGTCTCACAACATACATCTCATATCATTTCCATCAAAAAACACATGTTATAGAACATCATCATCATTTAAGAAATTTAAATAATCATGTGAAAATCCTACACATGCAAGCAGTTCTATAATAATTAAACGTTCCCAAAATAAAATTCAACCATCCCTCACCTTGTTTAAGTTCAAATGGATTGGGTTCCAAGTACGGCCACCGAGTGTTCAATTCAATTTCAGCCTCGGGGTACTTGCATGTCTCTGTCCCAGACATAATGGTAATCAGGTGTTATTGCATGTTGGGAACATCAGGGAGAAACCATAGGATTTACCACCAAAGGAGTCAAACATTGTCCAACCTAGATAGTACAGGTCACTAGATTCAATCACTGGAAACAGAGTGAAGATCCACCGGATTCATCAGATGTGAATCCAGTGGAGCAAGCAAAGAGCTCATAAGAGCCTCCTGTTTACCAAAACAGCCCATCGGATTCAGTCCCAAGTGTTTTTGATGGCATATTTTTGGTGGAAACACAGAAAGTGCTCGTGAATTTTGGGGCTTTCTGGTTTAGGTCCGATTGCCAGGATTTGTTCCATGGAGTTTGTAGGGGGTGCTCCTAGTATCATTTTAAGCTAAAGAAATCCTGATTTCATTTGGCCATTTGTGAGATACATCGATTGAACAATGGAAACTCTAGATGGTCATTTGGCCACAAGTGTCGTGCGGAGCTCACCAAACTTCGTTTGAGCTCAGTAATTACACTGGGGAGGTGAAATAATCGTTCCCCGATCTTCGGGCGGTGTCGGGTTCCTAGTTCACCTTGTGTCCAACTATTCTTGGTCAAAATGAAGAGAAGGGATTGGTAGAAGATGTAGAACCTACCTCCGGCAAGAATTCTGACAACGATGCTGCAACTGGGAACCAAGGTGAGTCCTTCACTCTTCTTCCCCTTCATCTTCTTCCTTCCTCTTCCTCTTTTTTCCTTTATGTTCTCTTCCTTGTACAAGTGAGAAATGAGGAAATGAGTCCTCATTTCCACTTATGTAGTAAGTTAGGTCCTAAGGTCCTATTTGGTTGGTCCTAGTCTGGTCCAAGTAGGTTAATCCAACCTTTGGACCACGCAGGCCTGTCTCCTTGAACTTATAAGAAACACAAGTCATGAGGAAAGTGTGAGAGGGTGCGTGTGGTCATTTGGGGCTATTCCCGATGTGGGGGGTGGGGTCCACTAGCATCGAAACTAGTTCTATAGCACAGGTGGTCACCAGATTCAACCCACCAGATTCATGCCCAGGTGCTTCTAGTGGTCTGTTTCCGGTGGTCAAAACAGCTGGGTGTCTTGACTGCTTACTGTCCACAAGTTGATCTTGCACGGGTAGTTGCCCTAAGCTAAGCATATGACTTTTTGTCAGTTTTAGTGCATGTCGGGATTCTTGCATAGGGTCTCAGGTCACTTACCTTCTATAATCGGAAGGCTTCAATTCCCTCTAGTTGGATTGGCAAGCAACACACGAGCACGTGGGGTCATCTCTCCCCCTTTTGCAATGGGTAGCCAAAAGCCAAAACCTGGTGGTACTTTCCAGCTCCGGTCCGATACCTACCATAGCAGTTCAAATTAGACTAAGTGGCTAGGGGTGTAACAAGATCATTGGAAATCAACAATGGTTCTCGAAAAGTAACAGAAAAAAAAAGGAAGAACTAAAATTCCTTTCAAAATCGGATCACAGAATCGTAGAGAGAACTCATAGATCTCATCCTCTCTCAAAGAAAGGAAGAGAAACAAACTGGAAGATAACCCTAACTCTCCAAGAATCAAGAGAGAAACCCACTGTCTCGAAGAGAGACTTGGTGAAATAGACATGTCTAAAGATGCGGACTAGCACTTGGACAGAAAGACTCTATGAAGCAGTTCAGTAAGAACATTAATATTTTGGAAAATGAGAAAAAGCTTTCCTTTACATACTTTATTAATCATTGGATGCAATTCTAATCCATGTAGTGACCCTAACTCACTCTATTCGTTAAATTTGTACAATTAGGGTATTTTCTTAATCTAATGACTCTTTATATTATATATTTTTCTTCTCATGGGTTCTAAGATGTCAAACACTTTCTATTTTGCACATTAGGAGAGGAAGCTCGATCTAAGAAGCCATTTCAAAGCTTGGTAGCTTAACTGACTAAAACACTCATGTGAACACTTTTTTGTGCGAACTTGCCAGGCTTTACATTTCCATTCCTCTAGATTTCTCCATTAGGGTCCCACCGGGCTTGCCAAAAAGATGTTGGCGTTAAATCTTTCCTAAGATACGGTAAGCTGACTGTACTGGTGTATATGCGGGCATGCCAAAATCCTTCCTGACCTGATTAAATAGTAAATCTGACTTCGATCAAACGACTTGGGCTCTCCTCTTGCCCCGATTGCTACAGGGACTTTTGAATAATCAAAACCACTAATGGATGAGGGAAAAAATAGTGATATACTCATCACAAAAGGTTTTGAATACAATTCACTAAAGTCTAATGGATAGACCCTATGTATGCAAAAGAGTTCTACTCTATCTCTAATTCTAAACAGTGGGAGAAAATTTTATGTAATTAGTAGGTGGGAGAAAAGTTTAATGGTGTGATAGATCGGAGAACTTTTGTATATATATATTTTGATATTTGGATCACTGTAATATGATGGATACTGTAAGTAGCTTGTGAATTATTGTACATATAATATTAAGTGCCACATAGATGTAATGGCTGAGTATAAACTTTCCACATGTGGATGTGGGTTTGTGGACTCTCCTAGAGTAGGATTTTGGGTAAACAGGCTGACTAGGTGAAGTAAGGTATCCAGTGCCAGCATACCTGTGCCATAAGAAGGGCAGGGTGTGGCATCAAATCTTTTGTAATTTTAACAATTTCTTCTATTCATTTTATGCTAAAATTGTGTCAGTGAGATGCCTAATCATCTATCATATGGACTAACCCATGTATAGCCATGTGGCAAATAGTGAAGTATTATACTTCACTAGGCATAGTGATGGGAAAGAAAACCCTATAAAAAAAAGAAAGATACTGCAAACATAACATGTATGAAACATTAGTAAAAGGTTAAAGTCTTAATCGCTTAAGGGTTAATGGGCTTCATTGATCTTATCTCTTTTACTTCTTTTCCTCATCTCTCATCAATCTCCTAAAATTTCAAAGTGTTTGAGTGGAAGAAAGTAGTTTGTTAAAGTTTATACTCAAATTCAATCTTGATCCCTTCTCGTATATGTGCATGCAACTTCTCAATAGTCCTAAATTTTTTTATGCTTTATTTATTTATTTATTTAATTTTGGATGAGTGCTTTATTTTTGTCACTTGAGACAAATTAAGAATTTGTAATGTTGAAAATACAAGGGTACAATCATAATATGATTGTCTATATAATTCAAATAGGGACCTAGATTTTATAGGTGGATAATAAAATGATACAGAAATGCTAAGGAATACTCCTTAGGAACCATCTCCAGAGGACTACACCTTTTTAAATTTTTATCTGAAAGGCAACTTAAAGAAAATCAAAAGTTGAGCTAAAATTTTCCTGATACCAAAAAAAATTGTGCACCCCTTGGAATAAGCTGGGTAGGGTACAAAGTTCTAAAACATGGGATCGGTCAAGGGTGATATCGTTCTAACATTGATCCAGATTGGTCTAGGTCGGATTATATCGGACAGATTTACCCCAATTTTTAATAAAGATAAAATTTCTATTATCTTTTTACCCTTGGGCCTTACATGTGTTTGGAGATTGGATTGGTCAGTATCAGGGATTTGTCAAGGCTGATATGATCCGAGTTTTAGAACCATGGTAGGGTATCATCTTACAATCTAAGATGATTCTAATCTCTATAAGGGAGAAAAATTTCATAGTGGTGAAGGGCGGGGGTGTGTTACACTCCAAAAGGGAAGTAAAAAGAATTGGCTGCAATAAATTATTTTTCCCCGTTGTAATAGCATGTACATTACTAATTTAACTGAGATACATAAGCTTCTTTATGAATTACATCTCAAACATCAAAACCAAAAGCCACATCCAACATAGAGATACTCGGGAAACCATACAATTCTAACATATGTTCTACCTTAAACACCAAAAAAGACTATTTCTCTATTTCAGTTCTTAACAGCATTATCGTTCCAAACTGAAACAGGAACATAATAGCCATTCCATAATCTCCTTTCTGTATTTTGATATCTTATATCTCAAGAATTGTTGGAGCTTAAGATGGGTGAAATTGCAGTTGCAAACGAGCAACTGGAGGGGCTTGAAGCTTTAATTTGTTGGAATTACGGCTGCAAATAAGCCAAATAAACTGAAGGATAGTTGGAGTTTGACGCCTTAGTTTGCTAAAAGCTTCAAGAATTGATGGGATTCTTTAGCAAACTGAAGCTTTAAACTCCAACTATCCTCCAATTGCTCATTTTGCAGCTACAGTTTCAGCAAACTGAAGCTTCATACTCCAACTATCCTCCATTTGCTCATTTGCAGCCGTAGTTTCAACAAAATAAAGCTTCAAGCTCCAACTATCCTCCACTTGCTCATTCACTTTTATTTATCTCATCACAAATCACAAGTCTCGGAGGCATGAGATACCATCTGCCTCACTTTTGAAATGATTGTGATCAACAACTAAATATATAGATCCTACCTTGGATATTATTGTGAAGAAAAATATCACTGAAATACGATGATTTTTATCTATCTAATCTTATAGCCATTCCTTTGAACAGTTGAAGTCCGACTTGAACTTTCCTTTTCAATCCAAATCAATGATAAAAACACGCTTCTTTGGATTACTAATTGATGGTGATTTTTCTCCTATTTAATTTGTTAAATAATATACACCTATTAGTAGATATTTGTGCTTTTAATACAGGTCATGAGGCATATTATGGATGCCCCCAACCTATAGATTGAGGTATCAAACATGGACCAGATTTATCAGGTAATCTCGATCGGTATCGGCCTAGGTTGATCTCGATACCTAACTATAATATTGAGAGAGAGAGAGAGAGAGGAGTTAACGAATTGTTGCAAGGAAGGGTCAATTTTCTTTTTTAAGAAGTTAGGATTACAAAGCATTACCAATTGGACACCTAATTTTTCATATGTAAATAAAGTATTATATTACTTTAGATATCTAAATTTCTGTTTTAGGCATGATTCGATTAAGTTAGGAAGAAATCAAGTTGTTATTGCTAAGAATTCAAATATATATGATTTGATTTTTTTAGCTAACTATAAAGATGTGCAAAGATTTTGTCTATATTGATTAATTAGTGAAATAAAAATTGTTAATAAATCCAAGTATTTAATGTTGAGGCCTTTATTGTGAGCTTTCTTATATAAATCTCATCATAACCTTTATGTTTTATCATGTTTTGATTCTATCTTGATTTTAGTATTATTGAATTACAATTAGTTGTATAAATCTAATACCTCAAGTATCATGCTATTTTGGTAGGAGATATTAATTTGATATCCTTATCATAAACAAATATATGGATAAGTTCCCACATTATTTTTTGGAGTTTATATCTATATTTTAGGTAAGTTTTGATATGTTTTGCAAGATATTAACATATTCTTGCTAAGATATATCAACTGGACCTCCTAATTAAGAAATTGTATATAAAGAAAATTCAATATTATGCTTAGCTCTCTAAATCTCTATTTTAGGCATAATTTGATTTGCTTAAGTAGATATCAAGCTATTATTTGAATCTAGTTATAATACCTAAGTATGAAGATTTCTTCCTCTTATTAATTTCTTATTTTAAAGATTAATATAATAAATTTTTTTTTATAATATATTATAGGTCCATCATAGTCAAACCATTCCTTTTTGAAAATGCCGCCTCTTAATTAATTCAATGTCAAGTCGAGTCTCCAAAATGTCTATTTAAAAATTTTCTTATTGAAATCATCTTATTTTTTGTTATAGTAGCAGTTGTTATGGATCTTAATAGTTTCTTACATAATTTTTCTCTCAAAATTATTGTATAAGTAAAACCATTTTTTTTTCTTTTTAGTAATAATTTTATATTTTCTATTTACTAAAAAAATTAGGCATTTTTAACTATTTACAAATAACTATATTGTTGATTGAATTTGTAAATTTATTGTATACGCAAGCTAGAATCTATAACAATGAAAGCCCCATTGAGATTCAAATTGAATTTTAATGTATAAGTGAACATCTTCTTTCTTTTTAATATCTTTTTGTATGATAATAATTAGGTATTCTTTTGCTACAAAAAAAGAAAGAAAACGAAGGTATTTTCTATGTATTTATAAATAACTATAATCTGGTTGATTGAATTTGTAAATTTAATGTACATGCAAACTATAATTTATGAAAATAAATAAGCACATTTTGATTCGAATTGAATTTTAATGTATCAATTGCGTGAGTCATTATAAATAATATTCAATTGTTGTCGTAGATGTATGTAAAGCATGATGCATTGATAAGTCTCTCACTTGATAGTTGATCCTATTTTAAAACATGAGTAAAAGGATCAGATCCATCATTAGATATGAATCCAAGTTAATGGTTTTAGAGAAAAGCCTTGTAAATAAGTCTCGACATTATAATGCTACATCAGATTACAACCATCCCTTCTGCTTATATTTGACTTTTAAAAATTCAATAATAAAAAGATCAACTAAGGTTGTTAGTGTAATAATTAGCATCAAAGCTTTGATACCAATTGTTGGCCCCAAATGACCATTTACATCGATTACAGTTGTTTGTTGAAAATTCGAACCCACCTCGCTCATTGCTTTAATTCACTCATTGGTGTTATGGGCATTTAACCACACAACCACACACAAAAAAACTATATGGCTATTGTTAGCCACATATTGTATAACTTATTATTTTATAAAATATTTTACAATAAATAATATAATATGCAGAATACTTGTACACACCTTAAAACTAGAGAATATGTGGTTAGACAATGTGCTTATATCCACGGTGCCAACAATCTCTTGGGATAGCCCCAAATACGATCATAGTATAATGCATAATGTGGGTTTATGTCCCACCCACAACATAGAAGCACTAACTCTTAGATTTGTGTGGTAGCCACTACATGGGAACACCAACCCCAAACTATCTAGAATCCACTTGATAGCTTGAGATCACAAGATTAATGGAATCATATGAAATGCCACAATTACAAGCTCATAGCAACTATAAATCCCACCAATTTGTCTACAGCAAGTGTGACTTGGGAAATATAATAAATACCTAACCTATAATTAAATATATTATATGGGATTTGTTTAATGATTATTTTTTTTTTTTTTTTGGCTAAAGGCTCATAAGATATATTTAAAAAGAAAAATAAAAGAAAGTACAAGATTAATATCTTGGCATTCTTAGACGAATACATTGATTAGGAGAAAGGACATCCCATTTTCGACATTGCCATTAGTAAGAAAAGCTTCAACTCCGAAACAAATCGCCTATAAAAATAGAATCTCAGTCTACCCAAAGCTTCCTGTACTACCTCATCTTGTAAGTAAGATGAAGAAGAGGCATTTGACAAGGATAACCTAGACTTTGCTACCTCTTTTGCCAAATAATCCACAATCAAATAAAATTCCTTGAAATAAGGAGTAATTTTTATTCAATGGAAGACAAAAAAAGAGAAATCATCATTTAATCTCAGTACAAAACAATGGAATGGGTTGTAATTGAACACATGTCACTAGTGCTGCAAAATCAGATTCGATCCACTAACACCTTACCCCCATTGCCGTTGTCACATAAATTCCATAAATTAATACCCCAAATTCTGCATGAAAATTCATTTGAATCCTAAGAAAATTATAGTAGTTGCAGATCGCATGACCCTTGTGGTCACAGAATAATCCACTAACTCCAAACCTACTAGGATTTCCTAAAGAGCAACTGTCAATATTTATTTATTTTTGCCTATTCGTATTAGGAAAACACCAGAAAATTTCCAAAGAAGATTAATGAGGGCATTGCCTAATATATATATAAGGACCAAACTTCTTAGAACAAAGTAGATATATAGTCGAAGAAAGCATGCCCTTCAACCTAGGCTGAATCTTGCTCATATCATGCAATACCATTTAAGTAGGTAACCTATGGAGATGTTGTCAATTTTTTCATTAAAAGATCATAAAATATATTAAAAATGAAGAAAAATAAAAAAACATGATTAATGTTTGGGCTATTCGAGACGAATACACTCACAAGGGGAAAGAAAACCCCACCTTCGGCATTTCCATCAGTACGAAGAATCCTAACCTGCACAAATATGACCCACTAATAAAATCTGAAATGGGGTCTACCCATAGCATCCACATTATTTCATCTTGTAAATACAAAGGGAGAGAGACAATAAAAGAAGATATATGTCACACACTGCCTTCTGAAGGCCAAGGCATGTGGCACTGGACACCTCACCATATCCAGTTAGCCTAATTCCCCAAGAGCTAAACTCAGGATAGCTCATAACATCACAACACACAACTATAAAATCAAAGTTTATAGAGATATAAACAGTCCATTTGTGATGCATAAGTAATAAAACTTGCTGGCCTCTGCGAAGTAATGATGGATGGATAAGACTAGGATTCTGGTTGATGGCCTTGATGTCACACCCCACTCCCGGTAGACCCAACTTACCATTAGGAATATCGATGGTGTGAGTAAGACACGTACCTGTCTTACAAACCTACCAGGATCTCTGATAGTAATACCTTAACATTTTCACAATCTCACAACACAAACCAACATAAGCAGCGGAATCAGAGTATAGTAGTGGAATTATAAATAAAATGGGGAAACATCTAATAGTAATATAATATAATAGCAATAATCGAGTTATTCTGTTACATTCATCCATGACATATAATATAATCTCAAGCAAATATACAATCCACAACTATATCCAAAAATATCAAAATATGATGTACAATCTCATGGTGCGGCGTAAGCACAGTGATCGCAAGCACAGTCCTGATCATACTCCTCCGATTCTGGCATCCACCAGTCATTCACACCATATGCCGACCTAGAAGATACTGGATCACCCACCATCGGCACTATGGCACTTGTATCATCATCTAAGAAGGGGTGTATACGTGGGGTGAGCTTTCCAACTCGCTCAGTGAAGGGTGGGGTCAAACACATCCAAGCAAGACGATGGAAATAATAATTTATGATGTATAATTGTAGAAATTAAACACATAGTCCATGATGCTCGTGATGCAGTTCATTTGTGTATTATCCACCTAACAATACAAACTAAGTTTGGTAAATGCTACTACGGTGCATTAGGTTGTATCCCTCGTCTCGAAAATGTATTGGTAAATCCATTTCCAACACATGTGCAGGCAATAATAATATCAATAATATACCTGTCACTACACCGAGAGCAGCCTTAGCATCCTCTGCCGTCATAGCAAACACTCTACCATGTGGTCTCTGGCCCTGTAGGGGCTATACTGGCTTAGGGGCTGAATATGTCTGCGGGGGCCTAGGTGGCATAGTGTAGGGTGCATCACCTAGCCTTCAGTGGGGGCATGTCCTCGCCATATGGCCGGGCTGATCACAATGAAAACATCTCGGGCCTATCCCTAAGATTGGGGTACTGCACTAGATCGGGAGGATTGGGAAGTTTGACTAGCATCAAGCCTCCTAAACTGCACTAGAGTTGGGTTAACATAAGGCACTCGAAAAGGTTTGTTGCCTCCCCTAGAATCAGTAGATCCCATTGGCCTCTTTCTCGTTCCTTGCTAAGCCGTGTAGTTATCCTTATGCCGGTCCTTAATAGATTTGGCCATTTGGACCACCTCAGCATAGGTTTACAGTTTCAACCCCACAATGGTTAACCCAATACCTGGCCTCAACCCTTTCTCAAACTTCTTTATCTTGGCTCTATCACCTCTCAGATGCTCAGGAGCAAAATGGAATAGCTCCTCAAAGCATTGCTGATACTCAAGCACAGACTGGGAACCTTGAACCAACTGAGAGAACTCACTCTCTCTCCTATCCCGAAAGTTCTAAAAAATAGTTCTCAAAGAAGGCCCCTTTAAAGTCTACCTAAGTAGGGTTCGGGTTACTAGCCCTCAGAATAGGCTCGGTGGCACTCCACCAATCATTTGTTTCATTCTGTAACTGATAGCCCGTACATAAAATTTTCTTCTCATCGGTGCAGCCCATCAGTTTAAAAACCTTATCCATTCCACCAATCCATCTTGATGGATACAATGGGTCTTGCCCCACCTTGGAGAAACATGGGGGCCGAAGCCGTTGAAACTTCTCCATCATTTTTGTCAAGTCTGTCCAGCCCTCTACATGAGCTTGAGCTTGTTCCGGCATCAGGTCTTACATATGCCCATGCACTTGTGCCTTACTAGATGTTTGAAGGGTATCTGATCCAACGGGTATTGGAACAGGTGCCAATGGAGTAGGAGGTGCGGGTGGTGCATTACGGGCTTCCACTGCTGCTTGGATTCTATTATTGATTCCGGCCATAAACTGGTTTTTCCTTTCTTCCACTTCCTGTATCATGTTATTCATGATGGATGCCACATCCTGGGAGACCGATGGCGTATTATGGGGTCTACCCCAATTCCGTGTAGGGAAGCAGGAGGTGATAGGCGTGATTAGGAGCGGGATCGGGTGTTCTAGCGTGACATGATTCCTATGAAGGAATCTGATTAATACACATACATAAACAAGGTTGTATGTAATTGGAACACACACATACACAATGGGTCCCACAAGTACACAATTGGAAAAATTAGGGTTAGGGTATGCATAAGTGGGGTCCACACATATTAAGATCTAATCGCGCACAAATCCCAGAAAGGCACACCATCAAAGGACCCAAAAAAAATTAGGTTTTGAAAAAATTAACGAGATTTTATTTTTCAAATGTATCCACCAGAAATAGGGATTCAAACCATCGAAAATATGGTTTAATCCACCAGAAATATCAGTGGTATTTCCAGTGGGCAAAACAGAGGCCAAAAACCCAATTTCTGTGTCACTGGAAACAGACATCGGAAGCATGCCTAGTGTTTCCGGTGGGCGGTTTTCGGTGGCACTAAATCGACCACAAATAGGCTCGAGCCTTGGGTTATTCAGATAAAACCCTATTTACTCTTATGATAAGGTGTGGAAACACCCAAGGAGTCTTTTGCTACCCATTCCCTACCTTCCTCTCGCTATTTCGTGATCGATCGGTGCTGCATTCACATCCAAGGTACGTTTTCTCTCTCTGAAACCTAGTTTTTGTGATTTTCTTCTCTATGAGTTTTACATGCAGCCATTTAACTAGGTTTTCCATTCCAAATCCTCAGGAATCATCTTGCAACAATGTCTAGATTCCGTGTACATACCCGATGTGCTCTTATACAAGAGGAACAAGATGCCACTGAGCAGTTCAACCCAATCCTGTTTCGCTATGTGGTTGAGTGAGACCGTTGGGAGTTCTTTGAGCACCATAACATCGACCCAGAAGTCTATGTGAGGACTAATAAATTCCGCGTGTTCTGTCTTTGTCAATGGTTTGAGGAGATCGGGTGGTACCGTATCCTAAAATCCAATCGATACTACTACACCACTCTGGTCAGGCTATTCTACTCCAACATGGAATGCGTGAACCAGGGTACCGAAGAGATACGGATCACCTCCTATGTGAAGGGGGTGGAGATCTCCTTTGACATGGGGCAGCTGGCAAATATTTTGATGATCAGCAATGCCAGTGACCTAGTGTACTACCCACCTCGAACTCTGGCATATGAATTTTAGAGTCCCGACAACTTTTAGGAGATCAATGATATGCTGACTAAGGAAGCCATAGGATGGAACCGTTCAGTCAACTTCTTTGCCACTCCAAAGGTTGTTTGCAGTGCAATTCAGCTAATGTCCTCCCCACCTATAGACATTATAATGAGGTATCCGCTCTGCAAGCCTACGTGACCTATTGCATGTACATGGGGACGTAGATACGTCTGCCTTACCTCCTAATATGGACCATGGTAACACAGTCTAAAGGGCAGAATCGCCGAGTAGGGAACTTATGCTACGAGAGGATATTGACTGACATCTTTTGCCGCTTTGGGGTGGACTTGGAGGGCGAGGCACGCTTGGGCGAAGAGGTCATAGACTTCAACCAAGATTCTCTGAGGAAGATGACCATAAATCTACGAGAGGTGACACTTATCCCAGGAGAAGGTCAACAGCCTATGGAGGTAGAGGGTGGCGATGCCGGTGAGGCAGGAGGAGAAGCTGCTAGGGTTGGTGGGGCTCCACCACCTGATCCCTAAGCTATGGGTTCTAGGGCGGCTTCTACATCTCAGAGCACTAAGGGTGCGAGGCCCTAAGGTTTCAATGATGTTATGGCCCGTCTGGATACCACTATGTCATTGATGAGGAGTATGGACAGTCGCCTCGAGAGCATGGACAGGACCTATTGTCTTATAGACAATAGAGTGGCCTCCTTAGAGGCACAGATGCAGGTGATGGTCTTCCACCTCGGCATTTTGGTGCCTCCTCCAGGAACGCATGGCCCGAACCAGGCTCAGGGTCAAGAACAAAACCAGTAGCAGCAGCAAGAGTAGTAGCATGCTTGCCACCGTAGCTTTTAGGATTTCCATTTTCATGCTTTTATTTGAGTTTGATGTTTTAGGTTTAGTTGAACTTTTTCCATTATGTCATATGCTTCAGTTGTTTGATTTCCTAGTCTTAGGCTAGTTAGGATTTCCTGCTTTCCGTACTTTAAATTTTTCATAAAAAGTGTAAGCTCTGTATTCTAGTTCTTTATTATAATGAAATGACTTTAACACCTATACTTGTCTCCTAATTGTGCAAATTTTATTATTGTTGTCTTGAGATTTTATTAAATCTTAATTTCTCCAAAATCGTGGTTTGGTCGAGATTATGAGTTAAGGCAGAGCTTCATGCTCTGATACCATAGTTGTCATACCCCACTCCTAGTAGACCCAACTTACCATTAGGAATACCGGCGGTGTGAGTAGGACACCTACCTGTCTTACAAACCTACCAGGATGTCTGATAGCAGTACCTTAACATTTTTACAATCTCACAACACAAACCAACATAAGCAGCGAAATCAAAGTATAGTAGCAGAATTATAAATAAAATGGGGAAACATCTAATGGTAATATAATAGCAATAATCGAGTTATTCTGTTACATTCATCCATGACATATAATATAATATCAAAAAAATATACAATCTACAACTATATCCAAAAGTATCAAAATATAATGTACAATCTCAAGGTGCCACGTAAGCAAAGTGATTGCAAGCACAACCCTGATCGTGCTCCTCCACTTCTGGCATCCACTAGTCGCTCACATTGTGCTCCGACCTAGAAGATACTAGATCACCCACCATCGGCACCACGGTACCTACATCATCATTTAAAAAGGGATACATAAGGTGAGCTTTCCAACTCGCTCAGTGAGGGGTGGGGTCAAACACATCAAAGCAAGGTAATAGCAATAATAATTTGTGATGCATGATTGCGAAAATTAAACATATAGTCCATGATGCTCGTGATGCAGTTCATTGTTTATTATCCACCTAACAATACAAACTAAGTTTGGTAAATGCTACTACGACGCATTAGGCTGTATCCTTCATCTCGAAAATGACATCGACTACATAGCGATACAAACCCTAATCGGGATTAGAAGTCTACCGATCCTGATATGCGTCCATGGGTCACCCAGTAAACCCCTGATAACCCCCTCCTGGCAGTCATGGCATCGGTAACACATTGACTATGCCAGATAGGTTTCTCCTCCAGGAATAATCACATCGTACTGTGGGAGTGGCACCTAGGGAAGGCTCATCAAACATACCTTAATGGGTTATCCAACACCTCAACCCTTGTTGGTAAGGGTGCATAGCATAGGGAGTGATTCCTAACAACATAAATACTACATGCCTTCATAATGATATAGTTAGTATGGATTACACGATACCGAAGAGACCTCGACCACAAAGTGTAATCCATCTCCAAATACAGTCACGGGTACATGATACCAGAGAGACCTTGGCCACAAAGTAAAACCCGAGAATGTTTACCTAATCTAGCATATATATCACAACTGAGTATGGACTACGCAACACCAGCAAGACCTCGGCCACAAAGCATATCTATTTCCAAATGTAGTCCCGGGGTACACGATACCAATGAGACCTTGGCCACAAAGTATAACCCGCGATTACAACTAACTCTAATGCACATAATCAATACATGAATGCAACATGTTTATGGTAATCACAGCACCGGTACCTCCTCGGGCACGTCGGATTCCTTCTCACACACACACACCCATCGAAACACATGGAGATCACGGTACCAGTACCACCTCGGCCACACCGGATCCCGTCATACATTTCCATACAATTCATATCATGATCTTAAAATGACAATTTCAATTAAACATATAATTATAAGCATGTGAGAAATTAAATAATTAATAAACATTCAAAAATAAACACAGTCCATCCCTCACCTATTTTATGATCGATCGTGTTCAGGTTCAAGTACACCTATCGATCAATTCAATTCTGGCTTTGGGGCTCATGCGTGTCACTATCCTAGACACAAGGGGATTGTACATCAGTACGCGTTGAAAAAATTGGGAGGGACCCACAAAGGTCACCCCCAAAGTGTACAGACACTCTCTCCCAACGACAATAATGTCACCAGAAACAGGGCATTTCTACTGGAAATATTAGACCTGTTTCTGGTGGAGGTAACAAAGAGCATGTAAAGCTTACATGTTCACTAGAAATATGCCACCGGAAATAGACCCAGTGGATCCGGTGGGTAGTTTTCGATGAAGGTACAGGGCAGTCCAACTAATTTGGGGCTTTTCGGCTCAGGCCCGGTTACTGGGATTTGTTCTATGGAGTTTATAGGGGATGTCCCTAGCATCATTCTAAGCCAAGAAAATTCCAATTCCAATGATCTATTTAGGAGATACGTCGATCGAAACCCTAGTTGGCCTTTTGGCATTACATGTTACCGTAACTCATTGGGCTTGGTTCGAGCTTAGCAGCAACACCGGGAGGGTAAAACACCCATCCTACAACCATAACATGGTGTGTACACCAAGATTCCATCCATTCCTAGCTTTTTCTAGGTCGAATTGAACATAAAGAGTAGTATGGGAGGTTATATCTACCTCCGACAGTGATTCCGACAACAAGATGGTAGCCCGCACCAAGGTAGGCCTTCCATCCCCTTCTCCTTCCTCTTCTTCTTGTTCCTCTCCTCTTTCTCTCCTCTCCTACATTGGGCACAAGGGAAATGAAGAAATGAGGGAATCCTCATTTCCCAACTTATAACTTAAGTTGGCCTTAAGGGATTGTTTGTTTGGGCCACTTTTTAACCAATCTGGTTAAAATGAGTTTCGGGGCATGAGGACCTGCACATTTAGGTCCATAAGGTGTTCACATCAAGAGGAATATGTAGAGAAAGATTTGGGATGATCCGAAACCATTTACAATGCGAGTGGCGGGACCCACAGGCATCGAAACCTCGACAGTAGCCTATGGACCCACCAAAAATAGGCACCGGATTCATGCCCAAGCTACTTTCGATGGCTTGTTTCCGGTGGTCAAGACTGCTTGCTGTATTGACAGTTTGTTGTCCTATGGTTGGTCTCACACGGGTAGTTACCCTCGGACATGCCTGAGTCTTTTTGCAATTATGATGTGTGCCGAAAATCAAGTGTGGGGAGTCGGGTCACTTACCATCTGAGATCGAAAGGTATGAATCTCCTCTAGTTAGATAGGCATGAAATGCACGAACATGTGGGGTGGTCATCACTATCCCTTCGAAAATGTGCAACCGCGAGCCAAAACCCAGTCGTACTTTCGATCTCTGATCCAAGACCTATCACAACAGTTCAAATTTGACCAGATTAGGGCACGGATGTAACACTTGAACCTCAAGGAGATTGACCACCAAATCGAGGTAAACAATGGTTAAGCACATATTTCTAGCTTTACCAACCTAGGTCATCCTCTAGAGGGGAGGCACAACATGAGGAGAATGCTATGGATGAGGGTGTTGTTTCTAAGAACCTACCTCCAAAGATGTCATATTCAAAGATTGTTAGTGGTCCTTTGCCGGATGTGGATGCTCTGCCAGACCCCATTCACACCGGTAATCTCACTAAAATTTTCATTCCATAGGATGCTTATGAGAAGCAACTGTTACGATACAGGTATGCTCCTGTGGAAAAAATTAATTTTCGTGACATATCATTAGATGATATAAGGAAGGAGGCTGTGGAAGTCTGGAACCTTAAGGCTAAGGTGTTTATATCGCCAATGGGATTGGGATACACTTTATTTTGATTTGGGGATGAGAGGGACATGAATAAAATCTGGAAGAGAAGTCCTATTAAGGTTGGTGGTTAGCTTCTCTGATTTCAGCGATGGAGGCCGGATTTTAATATCCATGAGAAGAATGCTATTACAAAACTTGTTTGGATTCGTTTCCAGAGCTTCCTTTCAAATACTGGCATAAGAAGATTCTTTTGTTGTTGGCCAAAGCTATTGGGTGACAGCTGGATATTGACAAGAGAACAATGAATGCTTCTATTGAAAACTTTGCACGCATCCTTGCAGAGATGGAGATTTCTGATCAAAGGTTAGAAGAAATCCAAGTTGAAGGACAACAACCAAGCATAGGAGATCTATTCTGGTTCAAGCAGAGAATCATCTATGAAGATGAATTGGGGAAGTGTGGATTTTGTAAAAGGGTAGGGCACACCATTCAAAATTGTAGAGAAAAAAAGGTTGAAGACGCTAAAAGCAATGTGGCTGATTTCTCTCGAGGTACTATAGGGGTGGTGTGGGTAGAGAAGGCTCAACCAGTGGTGGTTTCTACGGTGGTTTCCGAAGTGAACCAAGCAGAGCCGGCTTTCGGAAGGAATCCTACTATAGAAAGGATGTTGACATCCTTATCTACAACAAGATACTCTCCAGCTATTGATGGGAACCAACAGATTCCAGCGCATGATTTAAGGAAAGGCAATATCTTTGTTGACTTACCTATTTCGGAAGATAATAACGGTATTTCAAGTCTACGTGTAAGAGAGAATCTGATTGCGGATTGGAAGGTGGATTCACACCACTTAGATGGGTCGGATGGGTCCGACCATAAAGATGGATCTCCTTTCTCTAATTTGAATGGGGAGGACGGTCTGAATATGGAGATGGGCAAAAAAGAGAGGCTGGTTTCAGCTACTGGTCAGATTGACCAAGTTATTGACAAAATTACTCCATGCTCAGTTGACAGAGGACTCGTCATCATTCAACATCAAGAAGTCAATGTTATTGATACTGTTGTTCGCCAGAAGGAGCTCAATGAAGGAATGGAATGCAAAAAAAAAAAAAAAAAAAGTCAACGGTCCAGAGCAGTCTAGAAAGTCTGGCCATCACGTATCTCATAAGTGTTGATGATGAGGGCCCTCTTCTGGAATGTAAGGGGGATGAAGAATGCAGTTGGTCTTGCTACCTTGAATACCATATTGAAGGGAACTCAACCTGACATTGTATGCATTGTAGAGCCCATGACTGAGGTAGATGCCTTTCCTCTTATTTTCTTTAATAAGTTGGGATATGAAGTTTCCCTTATTCATAATGTTATCTTAGATAAACCTCCCAATCTCTGGATCATATGGAAGTGGAATCTTACAAAGCTAGTTACTATATCCATGTCTGAGCAGTTTTTAACTGTTCGCATTAATTGGAGAAATCAATATGTTTTCTTAACTTCTGTCCATGCAAGCTGTTTCCATGCTAACAGAAGAGACCTTTGGATGGATCTTGCTGCGACCCCTGTGGGCTCCTCCCCTTGGCTAGTACCTGGGGAATTCAATGCCACTCTTGCTTCGTATGAAAAAAGAGGCCCAGGGTTATTTAACCTTGGCTTTACGACTGATTTCAGTGCTGCAATTGACGCATGTAACCTGATTCAAATTCCATCTCATGGTCGTAAGTTCACTTGGATGAATAATATGAAGAGAGGGAATGTGATGGTTGTGTTGGACAGAAGTTTTTGTAAGGAAGAATGGCTTAATGTCTTTCACGATTGTGCTCAAGAGGTGTTGTAATGGTTTTCATCAGATCACTTCCCCCTTTGCATTTCTTCTGGTGTAGTGGGGAAACCCTCCAACTATCCATGTCGGGTTCATAAATTCTGGATGGAAAATGAAGGCTTTTTTAAGGTGGTAGAAGACTCTTGGAAGGAGCCTGTATTCAGTTCCCCATCTTTTATTCTGGCACAAAAGCTGAAACGCCTAAAACCCTTGCTTAGGGGTTGGGCATGATCAGTTTTTCTTAATCTGGATGTGGATATTAAGGCAGATAAAGATGATCTGGATCAGATTCAAAGTTAGATCGATCAAGGTGGAATTGATGATCATCTCTTTAATCTGGAGGCAGACGTAAAGACTAAGTACTTAAAAACTCTTCAATATCATGAAAGGATGTGGGCTGAAAAGGCAAGGAATAAATCGCTTACTCAAGGTGATCGGAACTCTAGGTATTTTCACTTATCAGCCAAGATTAGAAGGGCCAGGAATACAAGAAAGCTGATGGGAATATCATTTACCAGCAAGATGAGTTAGCCGATCACATGGTAGAATATTTTGAGTCCTTCCATAAGGCTTGTCCCGTGATGGATCATGTGGATATGTTGGGTTGCATTCCAATGGTGATTGATGAGATGGATATTAACATACTAGATGTTATTCCAAGTGAGGAAGAAATTAAGCAGGCATTGTGGGATTTAGATCCTGATAACTCCCCTGGGCCAGACCGTTTCTCTGGAGCCTTCTTTAGGTATTGTTGGGATTTGGTAAAATATGATGTCTGCAGGGTTGTGAAGGATTTTTTCCACTATGGGATACTCTCTAAGGGTATTAATCAACTTCCTTAATTCCTAAAATTGAAGGAGCTAATTCCCTGGACAAATTTAGGCCATTATGCATGAGGAATTTTTTCTACAAGATCCTTTCTAAGATAATGGCTTCAAGATGGTCTTCTTTCCTTCCAAGGCTTATCTCGGATGAACAAGGTGCCTTTTAGAAAGGCAAGGTGATTTAGGCTAAAACCTATCTTGCCTCTGAGTTAGCCAATCTTATGTCTAATTGTGCAAGAGGTGGTGGTATGGGTATGAAGATAGACATCCAGAAAGCCTTCAATACTATCTCTTGGCATTTCCTTTTTCAAGACTTGAGCAAATTTGGATTCTCTGATAAATGGATCTCTTTGCTGCATCAAATTTTGATTTCTTCCAAAATCTCTATTCTTCTTAATGGGGGTCCTATTGGATTCTTTGAAGTTGAGAGTGGTCTTCGGAAAGATGATCCTTTATTGCCTATTCTATTTATAGTTGCAGAAGAGGTCCTGTGTAGGGGTCTAAAGCAGTTGATTCATGAGAAGATAATGAAGTCGCTCTTGGGACCGAGAGGGCGGAGATGTCGGCCTTTCTATTTTTTGTAGATGATATCTTTATTTTCCTGAATGGCTCCATCAGGTATGTCAGGCATTTGCATACTTTTCTTATAAAATATCAACAATTTTTTGGGTAGAAAATTAATTTGGATAAGAGCAAATTCTTTCTTAGAAGTATGCCCCTTGAAAGAAAATAGCTCATTTCAGATACCCTTGGAATTTCCATATGTTAATTCCCCACAAGATATTTAGGTGTGAATAATTTCAAAGGAAGAGTTAAAAGGGAGCCTTTGATGCCAGCAATGGACAAGATTAAAGGAAGGATGGCAGGCTACAAGGGGAACCTTCTAGCTATGGAAAAAAGGGTGGAGCTGATTAGATCAGTAACCTCTGGGATGCCCACTCAAAATTTCTCTATTTATTAGTGGCCTAGCTCTCTCTTGAGAACTATGGAGCAGTGGATGAGGAACTTCATATGGACAGGTGATCCTGACACATCTAAAGGGGTGACGGTCAAAGGGAATTAGTTTGCAAGCCAAGGCAACACGCAGGTCTAAGGATCAGACGTTTGAGAGACGTAAATAAAGCACTTCTTTGTAAATAGATTTGGCATGTTAAGTGATGAGCACATTTATGTGTGAAATCTAGTGTAGTAAAACATGCATTTTACATATTTAGAATGGAGCTACCTTGGGTTTTACTCTCTTTTTTCAAGTTTTATATTTTCAAGGCCTTAAGGATTATCGGGTGTTATATCTTTAATTTTACACGTAAAGAGGTCCTATTTCTTTTCATGGTTGCAAAGAGAATGAAATTCTGAGCAAGATGGACGTATTCAATTGCAAGTACAAATTCGTTTGGTCAATTGTACAAGTGATTATTTTTTTCAGGTCAGAAAAAAAATAATGGATCAGAATTGCAGTTGTCCCAAGGGTATAAGGGATATTCCAAATGCCAACAAGGATGATGGACCACATCCTTAAGTGATTGAAGATTCGTTTTTGGTAACAACAACTACCTAGTGTAGTTGGTGAGTTGTGGTGTGCAAAATCCCTTGCTTATTAGGAGGTCCCAAGTTTGAACCTCTTAGCTGCCATTTTGTTGAAGTTTTTTTTAGAAGACTTTCTCTCTCCTACTCGTCACTTAAAGGAGGTCAGCCAAGATACTTGTACGCAAGTTTGAAGAAGAGAGAGAGAAAATAAAGAGAAAAAATAGGAAAGAAGAAAAAAAGAAAAGAAAAGACAAGGGCATGGATGGAATTTCTCATTAAAATAGAATATTTTTCAAATCCAAGCAAGAAAAATCAGCCAAAGGGGGTTTCTTGTGCAAGAAGAGAGAAAAAACATAGGAAGAAAAAGGTAAAAAAAAATCGTGAGAGATCTCTCTCCACACGTTTTCTCTTTTCTCTCTCCTCCACTTCATCAACAAGATAAATAAAAATCTTTTTTTTAGAAGCTAAAATCGTTAGCTTCCCTCCCTATTCTCTATATAATAGAATTAACACAAGGGGAGGAGGCACTTCATTCTTCTTCTAGGGTTTTTTCTTAGTTGCTCTATCTCTTTCTCTAGTTATAGGTTTATGCTTTAAACGCTTTTGTAAGTTCTTTTTATTCAATTAATGCAAGTACTTTTGTTTTTGATTCAGTCTTTTATTTTTATTGTTTAAAGCAATTGAAGTTGTAATTTTCAAGTTCTAGTTTTAGGTTTAGTTCTAAGTGGCAAGAACAAGCTATGAAGCATGTTTTTCAAGTTCAATTTTTTTCTTCAGATTTTTTTTCTCTAGTACTAGAAATTTCAGATTTGGTTTATTTCAGATCTGGTTTTTAGTACTGGTAGTATCTCAAATCGATCAAGTTTTCAGTTTAAGAGTTGAAGTTCAAGTAAGTAGGCTCCTTCAGTAGTCTTCTCTCCCCCCTCTCATTCCCTCTTCTGACTACCCTTTCTTTCTTAATTTACGATTTTAATTTCAGTTGTTACATTATTGCTATCCCTTTCCCCCAAGGTTCATAGCTAACGTATATGTTGGCTTTGCCCCTCCTAGCCATAGAACCATCATTTTATTGTTTTTATTTTAATTGTCTCATTTTTCCTAAAGCCAAGTAGAGTAACCCTTGTAAGAGTGACTCTCTAGTCAAGTAGGGAAGCACATATTATGATGCATCCCTCGGGCTAAGTAGAAAAACCTACTTGTGAGTGTCTCTTTAGCTTTATTCCCTTTCTTTTATTTTATTTTTATTTCAGGATTTTTTTCCTTCATTACTTTTTAATTGCTTGGGGTGTTTATTTTCAGTTTTTTATTTATTTAATTTTAATTGCATGGCTTACGTTTTTAAATTCTTTGATGACGAATGGTTAGGACGTTATTTTAGATACATATGTTTAGGACGGTAATTAGAATTAAATCAAAATCATTAATCGTTTCACTTTCGCATTGTTAAAAGAAGCAAAAAAATAAAGTGGTTGCTCTCCATGTATTTGACCCGTAGCTACATTGATCCGTACGCTTGCGGTTACATTTTAAAATCTCATACAAGTTTTTGGTGCCGTTGCTAGGGAGACAGTTCCATGTTCTTTTTCGCTTTCTTTTGGTAAATCGGAGTGCTTTGTTTGATTTGTTTTGTTTTTCCTTTTCTTTTATTGAATTCCTGCGAAGAACAACTTGCAATAATAATTGTATTGGTGGAGGTCGTCATGCCTCACAGTATGATAAAGACAAGTTTTGTCCTGTAGCAGTACCTCAGAAATTGACCTGAGAAACATCAGATCTCTGTCGGTAAGCTCCCAAAAAGCCAAAAAAAATCAAAAAAATAAAAAAAATCATTAAAAAAAAAATGTTTTGCTATCCATTCTTTTGTGCTTGTCTTACTCTAGTTGTGGGTAGTTTTCTATTGCATGAGTGTTCGGTGGGTACGTAATGCTAAGAATTGATTAGAAAGAAGAGATCCAACAAGTAGTAACCCTATACGTTTGCTCTCTTTAAAACCTTTTAATATGGGAGACCAACATCAAAACCCTTCACCTAAATCTCTAAAAGATAGGTTCTACCCTACTAGAACAACCCAACCTTCTTGCATAGTTCTACCAAAGGCCCAGGGCAATAATTTTGAATTCAAATCTCAATACATCTCTATGTTGTCCCACTTCCATGGGTTGACCTCTGAGGATGCATACCTATTTGTAAGGGAATTTGAAGAGATATGTGTTATAATTAAGATCCAATAACTTTCTAATGATGCTGTTAAGCTTAGGTTTGTCACTTTTGCATTAAAAGACCAAGCTAAGAAGTGGTTGTATGGGTTACCCAAAAATTCCATAATCTCATAGGAATAGTTCATAGTTGCCTTCCTTAAAAAGTTTTTCCCAACTCACAAGACTAATAAGCTTAGAAGTGATATCCTTCAATTTAGGCAAAACCATAGTGGGTCCTTTTCCAAACTTATGGAGAGATTCAAGGATCTACTCCAAGAATGCCCTCACCATGGCCTAGACTTATGACATTTATATCAAATAATTTATGAGGGTTTTGATTACTCAATTAAACAAATGATAGAGTCTATGTGCCCTGAGGGATTCACATCCTTTACAGATGAAGGAATGGCATGGGAATTCTTACTTGACTTATCTGAAAAAACCCGTGAGTGGGAATCAACCCAAGATAGTGAAAGAATCATAGGAGGAAAATGATATTTTGTGGATGGGATAGTAGCCAAGGGATCCCATTTGGACAGCATAATCAAGAGGATTGAGGCTATTGTTCCTAGAGAGCCATCAACAGTCAATTTGGTTAAGATTTGTGCTTGGTGCCAGTCCCCTAGACATGTCATAGAAGAATGTCCTAATACCTCTGAGGGCACTTCTAATGACAGTGTTAATGCCTTATACCAGAATAATCCATATAGTAATGCCTACAATCCAAGATGAAATCACCTAAATTTCTCTTGGAATCAGGGCAACTTGGACCCCAAAGGCCTCCCTTTGCACAACAATATTTTTTTCAAAATACTTTTCCTAGGTCAAATGTAGGACCTCAGGCTAGTTTTCCAAGGGCCCCTCTCCTATCATATTATCAGCAACCCCCTAGGTTTACCTACACTGGAGAGGCAAGTAGAATAAGTGACTTGAAAAAAAATCATAGCCCTCCTCATGACAAGCCATCAAAATCTTATGAGAGAACTCACCCAAGTTATCTCAATTATGTGTGAGAGGGAGAAAGAAACTTTACCCAGTCAACTAGAGCCTAACCCTAGGCATCATCAGCTTGTTAGTTCACAAGCACCAACTAATGCACCACTGAATATAGTACAAGGTCAGATCCAATAAGGGCCCTCTAACCAATGTAATGTTGTTTATACCCTTAGGAGTGGTAGAGAGTACAAACAGAGTGTTCCTAAATCTTTCCCATCTATTACTCCTGTTAACTCTCCTTCAGTTGAGGACACAAGTGTGCCTCTTGTTCCAGGTTCGTCTAATGAACCTAAAGATTCTTTTGAAATTAAAAATGATTTGGTTGAGAAACCAAAAATGATTCTTCTGAAAAAAAAATCCCTAACAGTCCTTATGTTCCTCCTGTCCCATTTCCTGATCGCTTGATAAACAGAAAGAAGATTGCTTCTATGGATAAAATTTTAGAAGTCTTCAAAAAGGTAGAAGTGAACATCCCTCTTTTGGATGCCATATCTGAGATCCTCGCCTATACAAAGGTACTGAAAGATTTGTATACTCACAAATGTATCACTAGTGTGCCCAAAAAAGCATTCTTGGCAGGTAACCTTAGTTCCATAATTACTTAGCCTATAACAGGCAAGTATAAGGATCCAGGGAGCCCTACCATATCTTGTGTCATAGGCAACATCTACATTGAGCAAGCCTTACTTCACCTTGGTGCAAGTGTGAATCTTTTACCTTACCATGTGTATAAGCAACTAGGATTGGGAGAATTAAAAGCCACTGGAACTACTCTTTAGTTGGCAGATAGGTCTGTTAAGATTTCTAAAGAGATGGTTGAGGATGTCTTACTAAAGGTGGGGGAATTTACTTTCCTTGTATTGTGTTAGATACTGAGCCTTTTCTCAACCAAGGATGAGATCCCAATAATTATAGGAAGACCATTCTTGGCTATCAGTAATACATTAATCAACTGTCAAAATGGTTTCCTAAGGTTATCTTTTAGTAACCAGACTGTTGAGTTTAACATGTTTCGGATAGGCAAGCAACCACATATGGAAGAAGAGATCAATATGCTTGAGGATTTTTGGATTTTTCTGATGATTTAGTTACCAACTTTGATATTGATTTTAATTCAGAATTCTAAGAGTATATGGATGAGTTGGATGATGATAGTGAAAATTTCTTTTTTAAAGTCTTGAGTATTCACACACCTGTGGAGCCCTTAGGACCCCTTTCCAATTTCATTCCTAAACCTTCTATAGTTGGGCCCCTTAAGCTAAATCTTAAAGAGTTGCCATCTAATTTGAGGTATGCTTTCCTAGGGCCTGACCAGATTCTTCTTATAATAATTTCTTCAAATTTGACTTTTAACCATGAAGAGGAGTTACTTAAAGTGTTAAAAGATAATAAGGAAGCCCTAGGTTGGACCATGACTGATATCAAGGGTATATGCCCTTCTATTGTGATATCCAATGAGGAAATTAAGGTAGATAGAGCCAAAGTGGATTTAATTCATAATTTACCATCTCCTCAATTTGTTAAAGACGTCTGGTCTTTTCTAAGGCATGCGGGCTTTTATAGAAGGTTTATTAAGAACTTTAGTCAGTTAGCCCAACCTCTCACTTCATTACTTGCCAAAAATCAAAATTTTGAGTTTTCTAAAGAGTGCATGGTATCCTTCAAACAACTTAAGAAGGATTTGAATAATGCACCCATTGCTCAACCACCTGTTTGGACTAAACCTTTTGAATTGATATGTGATGCTTTAGATTTTGCCATAGGAGCGGTTTTGGGTTAAAGGATTAATAAGTTGCCCACTGTCATTTACTATACTAGTAGGACCTTAAATGATGCACAAGTCAATTATATAACCACTGAAAAAGAATTTTTAGTTATTGTGTTTGCATTAGAAAAGTTTCGATCTTACTTAGTTGGTTCACATGTGGTGGTATATACTGATCATTCTGCTCTCAGATACCTAGTTCAGAAGAAGGATGCCAAAGCCCATCTCATTAGGTGGGTTTTACTTTTACAAGAGTTTGATTTAGAAATTAGGTATAAAAAATCAGTTGAAAACCTAGTTGCAGACCATTTATCCCGGCTTCCTAATTCCTTGACTGTCGATTCTCCAGTCAATGAAAACTTTCTAGATGAACAATTATTTGCAATGTCCAGTGAACCATGGTTTGCTGACATTGTCAACTTCTTAGTTTTAGGTGTGACTTCGGATCACTGGTCCACCCAAGATAAGTATAGATTTCATTCCCAAGTTAAACACTTTTTCTAGGATGACCCTTATTTATTTAAGATATGTCCGGATCAGATTATCCGACGATGTGTTCCCGATCATGAGCAACATTCTATTCTCTCTTTTTGTCATGATCATGCATGTGGTGGACACTTTGGACCTAAGAAGACTGCCACAAAGGTTCTCCAATACGGATTTTATTGGCCCACTCTCTTAGAGATGCTTTTGATTTTTGCAAGGTTTTTCCTGTCTGCCAGTCTTTTGGCCGTATCAATAAGAGGAACATGATGCCCCTGAACCCTATTTTGGTAATTGAGATCTTTGATGTATGGGGCATCGATTTTATGGGACCATTCCCTAATTCCTTTGGGATTTTATACATACTTTTGGCCATTGATTATGTTTCTAAATGGATAGAGGTCATACCTTATAAATCTAATGACCACAAAATGGTGGTCCAATTTCTCAAAGAGAACATTTTTTTCTGTTTTGGTGCACTATGTGCAATAATTAGTGTAGGAGTACTCATTTTTGTAATCGACCTTTTGAGGCCTTAATGAAAAAGTATGGGATCACCCATAAGTTATCTACTCCTTATCACCTCCAAACTAGTGGCCAAATGGAGGTGTTTAATAGGTAGATCAAACAAATCTTGGAGAAAACTGTTAATCCCAACCATAAGGATTAGTCCCTTAGACTCATTGATGCCTTGTGGGCCCATCATACTGCATTCAAGACTAACCTTGATCAGTGTCCCTACTGTTTGGTGTATGAGAAAGCTTGTCACTTACCAGTTGAGTTGGAGCATAAGGCCTTTTGGGTCATCAAGAAGCTCAACTTTGATTTGTCTAATGCGAAAATTCATCGTAGGCTCCAACTATCTGAGTTGGAGGAACTTAGGAATGATGCCTATGAAAGTTCTAGGATTTACTAGGAAAAGACCAAAGCTTTCCTTGATAGGCACATTCTGCACAAATCTTTTACAATTGGTGATAAAGTCTTATTGTACAACTCTCGATTGCATCTTTTCCCAGGTAAGTTTAGATCCCGATGGGATGGCCCATTTATTATCCATAATGTATATCCCCATGGAGCTGTGGAGATTTTGAATCCAAGAACATGAGTAATTTGAAGGTTAATGGTCAGCATTTGAAATCGTTCCTCGAGTTTCCTACTACTGGTAGTGAAGAAATCATGGATTTTTATGAACCTCTTTACACTGATGACTAACTTTTAATCAGGTATGACCCCTTGCATTGTCTTTGCTTTTAATTCTTTCCATGCATTGAGGACATTGCATGACTTAAGTGTGGGGGAGGGAAACCAGTTTTTACTTTTTTCACTTTATTTTATTTGTTTTTCTTTTTATTTTTTGAGCTTGTTAAATGATGAAGTCCTACTTTGGCTTTTAGCGAATGATCATACCATTTGGTTGCTTGATGTATGAAAATAAAAGTTTTGATTAAGGTACCCATTTTGAACGCATAAAAATCCTATTGAGAAGAAAGAAACAAACCTGTGTCTTGAGATGGGACTTTCTTTTGAGAAATAAGAGATCTCTGTTTTATGTGTTGGACCATATGTAAGTCTGTGAGTTCCTTGTACTTTTGATTTGGAGTTGAGACCTTCTTTTTAATTTAGCATGACTTGATATATGCATAATTTTAAATGAAGTGTGAAATGCGGAACAAAGAAGAATAAGAGTTGATTCCCTTGGAACTAGACAGGGCATTGCACCTCAGGAAGTGTGGTGTCTTAATCAAAATTCCTTGGAAGGAAACTTCTGAAAGAACTCTAGCATCACTGTCTTTGTGGGCATATGCAAAAAGCAAAGCTACATAGTAACTTGGGTGTCTGGTGTTTGCTCCACCATGTCATTGAGGCCAAAAGTAGTGGAGTAGAATAGAGTTTATTAAGCGAAAAAAAGGAGAAAAAATGTGTAAATGTCATTAATGCTAGGTAATATGTTTTAGTAAAAAATACTCCAACACCTTAGTCATTGGTTCCCTATTTCTTCACAAGTGGTTTTGCCTTAAGATAAGGATGTTTTGAAAGAGACAAAGTGAGTTCCAAATTAAAAAATATGCTAGTGCCTGGAATTGATAAAGAGTAATAAAAGTTCAAGTGTGGGGGTCCCTTGTAAGAGAAATTATCTTTGCTCTAGATCGGTTTGGGCCTTACCTTTAGCCAAGGTTAGGATTTGTTTATTCTGAATTTTGGGTGTATATTCACTGCAAACACCCATGAGACACAACTTGTCCACTAGGGGTGACCCAAGGCTTTAAAGGCTTGTTGCACATGCTAAGTGTAACCGTGATTCCTACGAAAGTGAGTTAGGTTTTTTGTTTTTATTCTTTTTCTTTTGTTTTACTCGAGGACTAGCAAAGTCTAAGTGTGGGGGAATTCTAATAAACAAATTTATGTGCAAAATTTAGGGTAAGGTTTATATTCTGATGAACACATTTATCTTTGCTCCTTGGGTTTTACTCTCTTTTTTCAGGTTTATATTTTCAAGGCCTTAAGGACTATCGGGTGCTATATCTCCAATTTTACACGTAAAGAGGTCCTATTTCTTTTCATAGTTGCAAAGAGAATGAAATTCTGAGCAAGATGGATGTGTTCAATTGCAAGTACACATTCGTTTGGTCAATTGTACAAGTGATTATTCTTTTCCAAAAAAAGAATAATGGATCAGAACTGAACCGAGATACAAAACCAGCCCATCTGCAGTTGTCCCAAGGGTATAAGGAATATTTTAAATGCCAACAAGGATTGATGGACCACATCCTTAAGTGATTGAAGATTCATTTTTAGTAACAACAACTACCTAGCGTAGTTGGTAGTTGTGGTGTGCAAAATCCCTTGCTAATTATGAGGTCTCAAGTTCGAACCTCTTAGCTGCCATTTTGTTGAGGTTTTTCTTAGAAGACTTTCTCTCTCCTACTCGTCACTTAAAGGAGGTCAGCCAAGATAGTTGTACGCAAGTTTGAAGAAGAGAGAGAGAAAATAAAGAGAAAAAATAGGAAAGAAGAAAAAAAGAAAAGAAAAGACAAGGGCATGGATGGAATTTCTCATTAAAATAAAATATTTTCTGAATCCAAGCAAGAAAAATCGGCCAAAGGGGGTTTCTTGTGCAAGAAGAGAGAGAAAAATAGAAAAACGGAGAAAAATAGGAAGAAAAAGGCAAGAAAATCGGGGGAGATCTCTCTCCACACGTTCTCTTTTCTCTCTCCTCCACTTCATCAACAAGATAAAAAAAAAAATCGTTAGTTTCTCTCCCCCATTCTCTACATAATAGAATTAACACAAGGGGAGGAGGTACTTCATTCTTCTTTTAGGATTTTTTTCTTAGTTGCTCTATCTCTTTCTCTAGCTCTCGTTCTAGGTTTATGCTTTAAACATTTTTGTAAGTTCTTTTTATTCAATTAATGCAAGCACTTTTGTTTTTGATTCAGTCTTTTATTTTTATTGTTTAAAGTAATTGAAGTTGTAATTTTTAAGTTCTAGTTCTAGGCCTAGTTCTCAGTGGCTAAAACAAGCTATGAAGCATGTCTTTCAAGTTCAATTTTTTTCTTCAGATTTATTTTCTCTGGTTTTTAGTACTGGTAGTATCTTAAATCGATCAAGTTTTCAGTTCAAGGGTTAAAGTTCAAGTATGTAGGCTCCTTCAATAGTCTTCTCTGCCCCCTCTCATTCCCTCTTTTGACTACCCTTTCTTTCTTAATTTAGGATTTTAATTTCAGTCGTTACATTATTGCTATCCCTTTTCCCCAAGGTTCATGGTTAGTGTATGTGTTGGCTTTGCCCCTCCTAGCCATAGAACCATCATTTTATTGTTTTTATTTTAATTATTGCATTTTCCTAAAGCTAAGTAGAATAACCCTTGTAAGAGTGACTCTCTGGTCAAGTAGGGAAGCTCATATTATGATGCATCCCTCGGGGTAAGTAGAGAAACCTACTTGTGAGTTTCTCTCTAGCTTTATCCCCTTACTTTTACTTTATTTTAATTTCATGATTTTTTCCTTCATTACTTTTTAATTGCGTGGGGTGTTTATTTTCAGTTATTTATTTATTTAATTTTAATTGCATGGCTTGCGTATTTAAATTCTTAGATGACGAATGGTTAGGACGTTATTTTAGATACATATGTTTAGGACAGTAATTAGAATTAGATCACAATCATTAATCGGTTCACTTTCGCATTATTAAAAGAAGCAAAAAAATAAAGTGGCTGCTCTCCCTATGTTCGACCAGTAGCTACACTGATCAGTATGCTTGTGGTTGCATTTTAAAATCTCAAACATTAAGTACACTGATTCAGCCCTAATCCAAATACTTAAGGCGAGATTTGTAAGTAAAAATGGGGATCTAAAAAAGGGGTATAAATCCTCCTAAGTTTGGCCTAGTCTGAGGAGGATGTGGCACTTCACTTCAAGTAAAGAAAGATGGATTGTGCGCAATGCGGCTTCTATAAACTATTGGAAATATATGTGGATTGGAGAAAATACAATTGAAGAGCTATCTTCTCTGGATCCACATTTCTTCAACTCTTCCATGTTGAAAGTTGCAGATTATTCATAACTATGACTAGGCATTTCCTGAGGTTTCCTTTTTGTTTCTTAGGAATATTTTTTCTCTTGTGGCTAAGATTAATATTCCAAGAAAGGATATTAAAGATAAGTGTATTTGGAGCCTCTCCACTATAGGGCAGCTTAGTATGAAATCTGCATGGAATGATATTTGCGAAGGAATCCTCAAGTCCCTTGATGTATTCTTGTCTGGATTAACTGCTTAACCCCTCGGTAATCTACTTTTGGGTGGAGACTATTCCATGAGAAGCTGCCCACATATGATATTATTTGTAGCAAAGGAATCTCTTTAGCCTCAAGATGCATTTTATGTGAAGCGGCCTCTAAATCCCAAGCCCACATTTTCCTAAGTTATAGAGTCTCATTGCAAATATGGAAAAAGTTGCTAGATTGCTTTGGCTTCCAATGGCAAAACCACTCCTCTTTATTTGAGCTGAGGGCTAGGTGGAAGAAGAAGAAAAGAATTTTGTCTTTGAAAGATCCATGGAGAACCAGTCTTGTATTGATTGCTGATTTTATTTGTAAAGAAAGAAACCACAAAGGACATGGCAGAGAAGGCAGGGGCCCAAATTGGATTTTTGCTAACATTCTCAGGGATTTAAAGGAGGCTAGTCTTAATCTGAACAGTATAGTTCAAACTTCTTCAGATTTGATATGTTGTAGGAAGTTGGGTATTCAAGCTACCCCTATTAATGCTTATAAAATTCTTGAAGTCCACTAGTGTAAACCTATGGGACACTGGATGAAGCTAAATGTGGATGGCCGCCCCATGAGGAATCCTAGGAGAGCAGGTATAGGAAGAATTCTTTGTGATTACAAAGGAAAGGTAATATTTTCATTAAAGTAATATCTGGGAATTTAGACAAATTACTGTGCAGAATTCAGAAGTCTTCTTGAAGGGGTTCGCTATGCAATTACTCAAGAAGTTGCAAACTTGTGGATTGAATCTGACTCTATTGCAGTGGTTACAGTTGTTTATTCAAATTCTATTCCATGGTTTGCTCTTCAAGATTGGTTAGCCCTGCAACACTATCTCTCCTCAATTTCTTGGAAGATAACTCACTGTTTTAGGGAAGCTAACCCGATAGTAGATTATCTTGCCAAAAATGCAGTGAAAATTGGAGAATCTGGAATCATGGAGGCATTCCCTTCTCATGTAAATGATGAAATAATGTTTGATGCCTTGTCTAAGACAAGATTTAGATTCTGTAGATAGTACTGTTGGATCCCTGCTGATGGCAATGCAAAGGTGGGGGTCCTCCATTACTAAGTGGTTCATTCTTGTAATTTCTCAATTTTTTTCCTCTATAATATAATTCTGATCTTTAAGAAAAAAAAATTCCATTTGCAAGATATATTACATCAAATACAGTATCTCTACATGATACTTTATATTACATTATCCAACTGAACATAAGCATAATAATATATTACATTTCTCTCAAAAGAATATTCACATAAAACTTGGTATCTTCTCAGTCACTGAAAAACATCAAAGTACTCTCCACTTCAACAGTGCTAACTGCGGAAGCGTATATTCACAAAAAGAATACTTAGTAGTATATACTACTCCTCAGAAGTATTGGCCTTTGTAGGCACAGTCGTCACAGTCACAGTTGGGTCCATGGTCGGCCTCATCCTTTGAAAAATGGGCCAAGTGATCCAAGGCTGCTATCTCATAAGCAGAGCAGGAAGTCGAAAAAATGTTGGTCTTGTCATCTAGAAGAAATAAATAAAAGGGGTGAGAACGTCATACTTAGTGAGGGGGCGGGGCAAGCTAGCACATGCAATATAAATGATGCAATGCATACTCCACACCTTATATAATGTTCATAAATGCATTTACATTACACTACTTCCTAGTCCATTACTAAGTCTGATATCAATGGTATAGTGCTACACAACATAGGTGGCATTCCCTACCCTATACATTGGGCCTCAGGAATACAAGCTCATTGTAGGCAGGAGTTAGCCAGTCCCGGTCAGAGCCTCGGTCCCCTAGCTAACCCCTTGGTTAGTAACCCCAGAAAAATCAAGCATATAGTATGTCGTATGCTGCTGTAATCCGTCTCTGAGTACAGTAGGTTATACAAACGGAAGTGTACTGCTTGCTGATCAAGCAGCCACGTGTATCGAGATTAGTCAGTACCTATCCCCTACTGACAAGGGGTTGTAGCACATACAAAAATGGAGCCAGCTAACCCATTTTACATATCTTACCTTTCTCACACCTCTAAGTCCACCGTGATAGTATTCACAAGAATAAGAATCATAATGCACACACCAATTTGCATGAAGTATAAAGAATTATAGACACCAAAACAAAATAAATAAGCACTCCATAAAACAAGTCAAGGCACCCACTCACTGTCACACTCCATTTCCAGTAGACCCAACTTACTGTGTAGGAATACTAGTGATGTAAGTAAGACACCTACCCGTCTTACAAACCTACAAGGATCTCTAATAGCTGTACCTTAACGATTCACAATCTCACAACACAAACCAATTAATAGCAGCATAATCATAATATAATAGCAGAATCATAAGTAAAATGGGGAAGACATCTAGTGACATAGTAAATATCCATAACCAGTTTATCTGTTACAATTATCCAAGACTTATAAAAATCAATTTCAAAAGTATGCCATCCACAAATCTGTATCAAAATAACAAAAATACACCCAACATCTCATGGTGCCACATAAGCCCAAACATCACATGCACAATCCTGGTTATGGTCCCTTGCTTTTGGCATCCACCAGTCGCTCACTCCGTACTCGATTTCGGAGGGAAGAGAGTTACAAACCATAGGCACTACCGTACCTACATCATCATCTAAAAGGGGGCATATGCTTAGGGTGAGCTTTCCAACTCGCCCAATGAGGGGTGGGGTTCATACACAACCATTTAAAGGCAAATGTATAAATAATTCATGATGCATGATTAAAGAAATTAAACACATAATTCATAATGCTCGTGATGCAATTCATTTATTTTATCATCCACCGACCAATACAACTAAGTTTGGTAAATGCTACTATGGCACATTAGGTTGTATCCCTTATCTCAGAACCACCATTGACTATGCAGCAATACAAGCCCTAATCATGATTAGGAGCCTGCCAGTCCCGGTATGCGACCATCGATCACCCAACAAACCCCTGATAACCCCCTCTTGGCAATCACGACATTGGTATGTCCATCGGCCATACCAGATAAGTTCCCACCTTTGGCAACAATCACATCGTACTATGGGTGTGACATTCTGGGAAGGCTCATCTAACATACCACCATTGGGTTATCTAACACCTTACCCCTATTGGTAAGGGGACATAGTATAGGGAATGATACCTAACCACAAATAATCTACATGCCTTCATAATGATACCATTAGTAAGAATTACACGATACTAGGAACAAATTGGCCACAAAGTGTAATCCATCTCCAAGTACAATCCTGGGGTACACGATACCGGTAACACATCGGCCACAAAGTGTAGCATGTGACTGTTTACCTAATCTAGTATGCATAATAATAGTTGAGTATGGACTATGCAACATCGATATTCCCATCGGCCACGAAGCGTTTCCATTTCCAAATACAATCCCGGAGTACACGATACTGGTAACACATTGGCCACAAAGTGTAATCCATGATTACAACTAACTCTAATGCACATAATCAACGCATGAATGCAACAAACATACGACAATCATGGTACCGGTACCACCTTGGCCACACCGGGTTTCATTTCATACATACAACAATTGCACGACGATTATGATACTGGAACCACCTCGGCCACACTGGATCCTGCTATACATTTCCATAAACATTTCATATCATTTCCATAAAAATGTAACATATGATAGAACATCATCATTTGAGTAGTATAAATAATCATGTAAAAATCTATACATGTGAGCATTCTAAAATAATTAAACATTCCCAAAATAAAAGCAACCATCCCTCACCTAGATTAGGCTCGTGCGGATTAGGGTTCAAGTATGGCCATCGATCATTTGATTCAATTCTGACCTCGGGGTATGTGTGCATCACTGCCCTAGGCACAAAGTAAACGAACGTTAATATATATAGGGAACATCGGGAGGGGCCCACATGGGTCACCCCCAAAGGATACAGATAGGGTCCCATAATGATAGTACTATCACCAAAAACAATCATTGTCCACCAGAGATATTAGTGTTGTTTCAGGTGGGTGTAATAGAGAGGTCCTAAGACTTCTCATATTCACTGAAAACAGTCACTGGAAACAAACCCAGTGTTTCCAGTGGCTTGTTTCTGCTAGCAGTACCAAACTGCTTATGAGATTTGGGGCTTTTCAGCTTAGGCCCGATCATCGGGATTCACTCCGTGGAGTTATGGACGATGTTCCTAGCATCACTATAAGCTATTAAAATCCCAATTCTACTGAGCCAATTGGGAGATACGTTGATCAAACAATCAAAACCCTAAGTGGTCATTTGGCCAATCTTATTACTGGAGCTCATTGGACTCGGTTTGAGCTCGGTATGGTGCCAGGGAGATGAAATACACAATCCTCAAGCTCTAAAAAATATATGACTCAAGATTCCACCTATACCTAGCATGACCTAGCTCAAAATGAAGAGAAATAGTGGTATGAGAAGTTGTACCTACCTTTGGCAAGGATTCCGGCAATGATGCAGCAGCCGGGAGCCAAGGTGAGTCCTTCCGTCTTCTTCTTCCTCTTCTTCTTCTTCCTTTCTCTCCTCCTTCTCCTCTCCCACATTTATGCACAAGTGAGAAATGAGGAAATGAATTCCTCATTTCCACTTATATGGTAAGTTAAGCCTTAGGGCCTGTTTGGTTTGGTCCTAGTCCTAGTCCGGTCCAAATGAGTTAATCCAACTTCTGGGGCATGTGGACCTGACTACTTTGGTCCGTAAGGTACTCATGTCACGATGCGAGTGGTGTGTTCCACGAATCGATAGCCTAAATGGCCAACGAAAACAAGCCCAGGATGCTTCCCGTGGAATATTTCTGGTGGTTAAGATGCTATCCACCAATTGCTCTTACGCTGGTAGTTGCCCTGGGCTATTTTCATGGTCTTCTAGTAATTTTGGTGGGTGGCAAGATTCAAGTGTGGGGTGTCGAGTCACTTACCATCTGGGATCGGAAGGTACAAATCCCCTCTAGTTGCATTGGAAAGCAATACACAAATATATGGGGTCATCTCTTTCCATTCAGAAATGAGTAGTTGCGAGCCAATATTTGGTGATACTTTCCACCTCTGGTCCGAGACCTTTCACAACAGTTCAAATTAGACTAGGTCAAGGCACGGGTGTAACACTCACCTTGGTGTTCAAGGTTAGAAAAATCTTACCTCTGAGTTAGGTGGGTTTCCACACTGCAAATTTAAATTTCCTATTCCATCAAATGTTTAAATCATCAATATATATAGTAAAGCCTTATTACTAATTCAAAGTGAGTGGGGTATCTGATTCTTAACCCTCTTGTCAAGTCTTACACTAGATAAAGATGTGTCGCCTCACACTTGGAATTCTCAGGATCAAGGTTTACAAGCATTAAATTCTATTAGTAATAAGCCATACAGTCCTAATTGTACATGTACTATAGGTTCCCACTATACTCAGAAGGTTGCAGGTCAGTGCAGTAGCTTAACTGGCTTTTGGAACCCGAACCGGTGGGATACACTGGTGACAATAGGCTAGCTGGTTGGGTCCCATTAGTTCCCTTAATTTCTACAGAATTGGACTCTGCCCTAATCTCCTCTGCTCCATAGCTTGCTATAAAGTTGGATTGGACCATATATGTTCAATTCAATCACTGACTTGGGTTGAATGCATTCATTGACGAATTCCTTATATAAGAATTCAACCCAACTCAGTTTACAATAGAGGTCTACAAAATAATATTCATTGAAATTTTCAATTCTAGCAATTATCAAAACTCTACCCTAGCATGTGAGATAATCTTTCACTCAATTGATCTTACTTTCATATTAATTTTCTCCATTACCACCGATTTTATAGAAACCCTAGATTCCAGGGTTTGCAGGGAAATTTTTCAATGGATTAATTCCCTTTAACCTTCCCTGAGATATGGTTTTTCTTACTAGGAAGCGATTCTCTGCACAGGATTTCCTTGGTAGCCCCCAATAATAAAATCCCTAACCCTAATTGTCATTCTCATACAAAATTATTGTCCTAACCTTAGTACAACATTATACACTTACCTGGTTGCAGACTTGATCCAATAATGCCCTTAGATAGGTGAGTTCCCTTCTCACCTCCTTTTCTTCTTCTTCTTCTTCCTCTTCTTCTTCCTCTTTCTCTTCTCTTCCTTTTACTATTGATAGTAGCCCATGGTTAGGATGAGAAAATCGCCCTAAGTATATCTTATATAGGGAAGCCCTATAAAATAGTATATATATATTTAAAATATATATGTATATGTATTTATATTTTGTAAAATATTTCCCCACTTATTTCTGATATTATAGTATGCATCTTATACCTTATTTGAGCTTATTTACCTAAGGAAAAAATATGGATGTGGGCCCACCATGCAAAACCAATCCAAAACTACATTCTACAAGGCACAACCGGCTGGATCGATAGCCAAAAGCTCTCCCACCGCTTATGCCATTTTGGGTCCCCCTTGGTTTATCATCTTCCCTCTTATGTCTGTTCTATTTCAACTACTTTTACCTGTCTACCCACACTCTTTGGTGGTCTCTCGAGCATTGTTGGTAGGCTGGACAAGAGCAAGTGGGATCATTCTTACTCTCTTGACACTCTACAACTGCCAACCAAGCTAGTATTGGTTTCCTCTGCTCTAGCCACTTGACTATACACAAGTAAAGATGTGTGATCAGATTAGGGTATTACAATATACCCAACTAAGCTACATCTTTTCCTTTTGAATCTGCAACCAGATACCTTCCTAAAAACAATGAGAAATGTTCTAATCAATAGAGAATAAGAACAGAGAAAGGACCATCCAATCCTAGTAAGCAAACCATGGGATTTTTGTGATTGGACACACATAACAAATGTTGTGGAGTCCAATTCAATCCAATCAATAATGATCTTCTTTTACCTCCTTATCATTTATCTCTTCCATTCTTCTCATAAACCCTTGATCTCGTTCTAGGTTTTTCCTCACTCTTATCACTCAACCCCAACCCTTAATGATGCTTGAAGCTCTTGAAGAATAATTCCCGTGACACAAATCGATGTTGGGAGTGAAGGTAATCATATAGGGTTCTCCTTGGATGCTCTCTTCTCTCTTTTAAGTTGTTTTCTATAAAAGAGAAAGAGAATAAAAAATAAGTAAGAAAAGATCGAAGAAATTTCCATCGTTGAATTTGGGAAGTTGTGCACTTCTAATCAAACAAATATAACTCTCTTATTTAGTATCAAATTGATCTGATTCTAATGCCATTGGAAAGAGTACTCAAATACTGCAATTTCTTATGTTTTGAGTTTTCACAAACTTAAAGTGGAGAATATTTAAAACAATCCCATAAATTAAAATAGGCTTTTGGCCCTATGCACGACAATTGAATTTGACTTGTAACTTCTTTGTTTAATATTAGATTGATCTGATTGTTAGGGCATTGCAAAGCTTACTCTAGATATAGTCTTTTAATTTTTAGCTTCATCCGATTATCTATTAAAGACAACTCAAAACTCCCACAAAGGTTGTGCTCATTGCTAATAGTGCAGTCCAAGTCATCTATAGACTCTCATGTAGCTTATACCATCCATGATGATTGTAGCATCTCTATAGCTTTTGCAATCTTTCAACCCCACTGACCAATCTCAAGCTTTCTCATTAACATTGTTTGTTGCCACTGCTCTGAAACTGTCTATCATTGGCCACTACATTGTATACTCCACACTACCATCTCACTATCAATGATGACTCAGTGTGCTGACAACAATGACAATAATACTGATAGTTTGCCTACATAATGACTTAGGATGCATGATAAATCCTCTCTTATGATTCTATGGTCTACAATTACATCTTTGATTATAATTTTTTTTCGGAAAAAATAATGCTACCTCCTAGTGTACCCTACTCCCACACACATTGGGAAGTGGAAATAGGCTATGAAAAATGCCCATGCCCTAGTTACACTTCCATATATGTGTGGGCATTGGGTACACTAGGAGGTAGCATCCTTTAATCCTTTTTTTTTTATTTGAAATGTTTTGATGGAATTGAACCATTTTTTATTTTATATATACATGGGAAGAATTCAAATAGAAGACTACTTGATCATAAAATTCAGCCTTCATCCTCTATAGTAGCAACAATTCATAGAGATCTTCAAGATTTCTCCTCTATAAATGAAATTCAAGTCACTACTGTCGCAGATCTTCTTCTCTCTAAAAAATTGATGTGATGAATTTGAAACCCCTTGCAAAAATGATTTTGGAGATTTTTTGGACTTTCCCTCCTCTAGGTTATTACAAGCTAAACATTGATGGATGTTCGCTTGCTAACCTAGGATGCTCAAGTGCGGGTGGTATTCTAAGGAATGATGCAGGATCCCCTCTTGGCTGCTTTCCTTCTTATGAAGGTGTTGGGACAAACTACATGGCAGAATTCTCAGTATTTTTTTATAGGGTTCCAAATGGCTTTGAGTAATGGGTTAAATAGGTTATGGATTGAGTCTTACACCCGTGCCCTGACTCGGTCTAATTTGAACTGTTATGATAGGCCTTAGATCGAAGATCGGAAGCACGACCGGGTTTTGGCTCGCGATCGCCCATTACCGAAGGGGAAGAGATGACCCTATATATTCGTGCATCGCATGCCAGTTTAACTGGAGGGGATTTGTACCTTCCGATCCCAGACGATAAATAACCCGACTCCTCAAATACGAATCCTGACCCGTATTTGTGTTTCTGAAAGGCGCAAGACCAGCCATGGGATAGCAACCTATCTTGACCACCAAAAATATGCCACCGGATCCACTAGGCCTGAATCCAGTGGGCTATTTTCGGTGAGCATAACAGGCTGCTGTCAAGGTGTCGATGCCCGTGGATCCCACTGCTCTCATCGTAAACAATCGCGAATGATCCCAAATCATCCCCCACATTTTTCTCATGACGTGAATGCATTTTGGACCTAAGTGGATGGGTTCTCGGGCTCCGAAAGTCGTATTAACCCAATCGGTTTGAATAGGGTCCAACCAAACGGACCCTAAGGTCCACTTTCACTCATAAGTTAGAAATGAGGAGAGGACGGAAGAAGAAGAAGAAGAAGAAGGAGAAGGGGGAAGGGGTTTTACCTTAGTGTTGGCTATCGCCTAGTCGCCAGAATCATTGTCGAAGGTAAGTACAACCTCCCATACCACTCTCTCTCTTCATTTTGACCTAGACAAAGCTAGGTATGGATGGAATTTTAGTGTACAAACCATGTAGAGGTCATAGAATGCATGTTCTATCCTCCTGGTGTTGTTTTCGAGCTCGAACAAAGCTCAATGAGTTCTGGCAACAAGTATTGCCAAATGACCAACCAGGGTTTCGATCATTCAAACGATGTATCTTCCAAACGACTTAGTGGAATCGGGATTTTATTAGCTTAGAATGATATTAGGAACATCCCCTACAAACTCCAACGAACAAGTGTCGGAAAGCCTCAAAATGGGTAGACTGTTCTGAACCACCACCAAAAATAGCCCACAGGATCCACTGGGTCTGCTTCCGGTGGAATATTTCTGGTGGATCACAGAGGCTTGTGAGCTCTCTGTCACCACCACTAGAAACAACACTGATATTTCTGGTGAAAATATCCTGTTTTCGATGGTATTTTTAGTGACATTACTGTCATTGGGAAACCCTGACTGTACCTTTTTGGGGTGACCCAAGTGGGTCCCTCCCGATATTTGCAACACGTATTGATGTTCGGTTTCCTGTGTCTAGGATAGTGATGCAACGAATCTCGAAATCAAAATTGAGTTGGTCAATCGGTGGCTATACTTGAACCCTAACACACTCGAACATAAATCAGGTGAGGAATGGACTGTATTTATTTTTGGAATGTTTACTATTATTAAATTACTCACATGCTTAGAATTATATGTTTAATTGAGTTTGCTCAAATACAATGATGATATGTTACATTTGTTATTTTACAATTATGATATCATTTGTATGGAGATGTATGACGGGATCTAGTGTGGCTGAGGTGGTATCGGTACCGTGATCACCGTGTGTTTGGTTGTATGTGTGAGACGGAATTCGGCATGGCCAAGGTGATAGCGGTGCTGTGATTGCCGTATGTATGTTGGATTCATGCATTGATTATATGCATTAGAGTTAGTTATAGTCGCGGGTTACACTTTGTGGCCAAGGTCTCGCTGGTATCGTGTATCCTGGGATTGCATTTGGAAATGGATGTGCTTCATGGTCGATGATTGTTACCAGTGTCGCGTAGTCCACACTTAACTATGATATGTATGCTAGATTAGGTAAATGGTCTCGGGTTTCACTTTGTGGCCAAGGTCTCACTGGTATCGTGTACCTGGGACTGTATTTGGAGATGGATTACACTTTGTGGCCAAGGTCTTGCCGGTATCATGTAATTTATACTAACTGTATCACTATGAAAGCATGTAGCATATATGTGGCTAGGTATGACTCCCTTGCCAACAAGGGTTGAGGTGTTGGATAACCCATTGTGGTATGTTTGATGTGCCTTCCCGGAATGCCACACCTGTGGTACGATGTGATTGTTGCCGGTGGTAGGAACCTATCTGACATGGCCAATGATGTACCAATGCCGTGACTGCTAGGAGAGGTTATTAGGGGTTTACTAGGTGACCCATGGACGTATACGGGGACCGATAGGCTTCTATTCATGGCTTGGGTTTGTATCCTGTATAGTCGATAGCGGTTTCGAGATAAAGGATACAACCTAATGCACCGTAGTAGCATTTATTAGACTTAGTTTGTATTGTTAGGTGGATAATAAATAAATCAACTGCATCATGAGCATCATGGATTATGTGTTTAATTTCCGCAATCATGTATCATAAATTATTACTGCTATTGTCTTGCTTGGATGTACTTGACTCTACCCTCTACCCCTCACTGAGCAAGTTGGAAAGCTCACCCCATGCATGCACCCCTTTTTAGATGATGATGCAAGTACCGTGGTGCCGTTGGTGTGTGACCCAGTATATTCTGGGTCAGAGTATGGTGTGAGCGACTGGTGGATGCTAGAAACGGGAGAGCATGATCAAGACTGTGCTTGCGACCACTATGCTTACGCCGCACTGTGAGATTGTACATCATACTTTGATACTTTTGAGTATAACTGTGGATTGTATATTTTAGTTTTAGATTATATTATATGTCATAGATTAATGTAATAGAATAACTCAGTTATTGCTATTATATTATTATTAGACGTTTCCCCATTTTATTTATAATTCGGCTACTATACTCTGATTCCGCTGCTTACGGTGGTTTGTGTTGTGAGATTATAAAAAAGTTAAGGTACTGCTATCAGAGATCCTAGTAGGTTTGTAAGACAGGTAGGTACGTATCTTACTCACACCGTCGGTATTCCTAATGGTAAGTTTGGTCTACTGGAATTGGGGTGTAACATTGAGAGCGACTCTATAGCTATTGTCGATGGAATAAGGAATCAAGAGATCCCTTGGTGCTTTAAGAAAATATGGTGGCACTTCAGGAATTATTTGGACAACATAGAATGGAGAATATCTCACTGCTACAGAGGGATAAATATGGTGGCGGATAAACTTGCAAAGCATGCGGTAGCTACAAGAACCACAACTACTTGGACAGAGTCTCCTCCTTTTATAGCTTATGATTTAAATTGGGACCTTCAGAAAAGACCCAGATACAAATTTATGTAATTTTCTTTTTGTTGTGTTGTTATCTCTGCTGATGGCCACACCAAAGGTTGAATAGCGAGACAATAGTTCTTTGTTCTTCCCATATATTTATTATAATAATATTCATTTGCTGACCTTTAGCAAAAAAAAATGAAGGAAGAGTTCATTCATCAACAGTGCAAAATAGAATCTTCTTGTATGGTAGTAATCCATTAATCATTTCTCCCCAATTTCAAACATCTGAAAAAACCCTTTAAAATCACGGCTTTAGATCCAAAATGTCCAGCAAGTGAGGTGATCAGCATGCTATGACATTGTCTGTTGATCCTAAATGCTTCATTACTTTCTCTTGCACACTAGCTTGGGTTTCTAAACAATTTATAAACTAAAATTTGCCAATTTGAGGTCACATCTTCAAGTCCACGCATTTAATTCATAAGCTAGATTACATTAGAATGAATAAAAAGATAGAGGCAAAGTAGAATCTTTTTGCATGGTAGTAGTCCATTGATCATTACACTCCCTAATACCGAATATCCAAAAATATCTTCCAAACAACAGTTTTAGATTCAAAATGCATCGAAAAGTGGGGCAATCACCAAGGTTATGCTATACTTCATAACTTCTCTTGTACATGTGGACTTCCCATTAACATTTATAAACTCTTTGTCAATTGAATATGTTACATCTTCGAATCCACACATTGAATTCAAAAGTTAGATTACATTAGAATGAATAAGCCGATATAGGGCCAATACTATTGTCATTCCCTCCCTAAAAAAAGTCACATGTTCAATAATAATGCATCTAATGATCATTACTAGGTGCTCTAATCAAACAATTTCGAAGGAAAAAAAAGAAGGTGCCGAAATGCTTTTAGTAGGTTTGTAGTATTGTCAATTATCAAGTCGTTGTAATAACTAACATACATACATTGCAATACAGGAATGGTTAACAATTCAACCATATCTCAGTTCAAGAATGTGGAAGATCACTCATTTTTACAGAGAGGCCAACCCTATTGCTGACTACCTTCCAAAGGAGGCTACAAAATCCAATTCATCTAACTATAACATCACTTTTCCAATCCGCATAAGGAAAGAGATTGAGTATGATGCTGCTTCAAGACCAAGATACCGTTTCTATTAGAGGTTTTTGATCCTCTCTGTAGATGGCAATGCTGAAGCTGGAGAGGAGTGAAACTTGCTTTTTATTATTTCTATAGTGAGGAGGGGTCGCTGCTGATGGTCATGCCAAAGGTGGAAATTTTTCTTCTTGCTATGTCATGGTCTTGATGTTTCTCTTTTTCCCCTTTTTTGAATAATGTTAAGAATTTCTAGCCAAAAAAAAAAAAAGACCCAACAATTAACTTCTCAATATTTATTGGACAAAAGTTGATCATTTATTAAACATGGCTTTTATATATTCTATTTTTCCTTTTAGGGAAAAGGTTCTCTAAGTCGCTAGGTAGTTAATGCTAACACATCTATGTCTTTCTTACTTCTCTTCAAATATAATTATCTCACTACCCTTCAATGTACGATATCATTTTATCGAACATCTGTGGTGCACACCTCCATGGCACTTGCTTAGAGATCCCTCTCCCTCTTTCTATTATACAAATGCGATTGAGGCAATGTATGTTTTAAGACCCAGCCAATATTTCAAAGCAACCTGGTGAAAAGTGTTCATAAAACAAGTAAATTGTCACTTAGAAACGAGTCACTTTTATTGATCTCTAACATTCCATTGGCTTAATCTGACCAAGCTTGTTATGAACAATTTTGGTGGGTTGGTCACCATCGAAATACATTGAATGCCAGAACATAATTCAAAACATGATTTCAAGACTTAATTGTACATATTCCTGTATGGATAACCAACGCAATAAATGAAAAAGATTTTCTACCTAAAAAAAAAGAAAGATTTTTTAAGATTTTGTATATATAGTACTTCATTAGTACGACCAATTTGTAAATAAATCCAAGTTTTTAATGTGGATTTACTATCAGCTTTCTTATATAAACCCCATCGTATCCTTAATGTTTCATCATGGTTTAGTTTTCTGTTGTTGTATCATTTTTGGCTTTCTGGCCCTATGGAATTTATATCATAGCTCAATGGCCAGATTCAACCCATAATGGCCTACTATTAGATGGAAGGATTTTGGTACGTCCCAAATGAATGATTTTTGTTTTCAATGTTTTTAGATTTTTTGTTTCTTTAAAACACTTGTCAGAATATCAGAAAAATAAATTTTCTTAGTCAATCCAGATGTAGGTTGGAGATGTTCTACTGCATATGGTTGGACACAAAGATCACTGTTCATGGCATTTCCTGCAAATTTGGTTCATGTTCAGGCCACTGCTCAATCACACCCTTATTACTACTCAGCTTATAAAGCTCCCCACCATGGAATGAAGAATCAGTTTTGAATTTGTAGAATTGGTCAGAATGGATCGGTATACCGATTATTGGCTGATTCTATACCAGCGGCATATCTAGCCTTTTCCTTTTTATTTTTTTTTAATTATTATTAATAAAAACAAAGAATACATCCCATACAGATTCTCTCCAACGTATATAATCTTAAACATACATATTTATACTTCGTTAGTCCATTTTGCTTGCAGAAAGATACATGGCTGAGGAGGAAGACAATATTTGAAGCCCATACTAAAATAGGTAACAGATGGGCTGACATTGCGAAGAGGCTTCCCCTTGGAATGCAACTAAAAGAAGGCAATAATTCACCGGTAGATGCTGAAGCTCAAAACATAAAAAATCAAATTCTCTCCTCCAAACATTGCAGACTAACATGAAAATTGTTAGTCCCATGGTCAGTTCTCTCCATCTCAACCAAAGAGTTTTAATTATTGTGTAGGAGATCGCTTAGAAAAGTTTTTTGGTTACAGGTTTTGAGCGTTTGGCGTCAAGATCGTCCATACCCAATGTGCTGCCACCCTCTTCTTCGGTGTCTCCAAAACCATCCTCCGCCAAACACTCTATTAAACCTGATCGCAGAGCCTCCTCCCCCTGCACTGTAGTTTTCCCACCCATCCTTTTGGAGGTTCAAGAGGACAGAGGGAGAACTATTGGTAAGAGAATGAGGTGGGATTTGAGAGATGCTTCGTTGATGAAGAACTGGGGTCTGTGGTTGAATAGGTTCAATGTAATATGTAAGTACTTGAGACGAACGTGTAATAAAACAAACGCAGCCTAAAGATTGTTGATGCAATTTTGGTTTTTTGGCCTTATAATGGCTATTTCCTCTTTGGAAAATAGAGTCCTTTTGCATTGTTGTAGTCCATTAATCATTACATGCGCTATTTCTGAATATTATACTTCAAAAAACTAAAGGTTTTCGATCAACTGCCCCAAAAAGCAAAGTGATCATCATGCTTTGACATTGTCTTTTGATATAAAATGTATTTAAATATGTTACATTTTTAAGTTTACGCATTGAATTCATAAGCAAGATTACATTAGAATGAATAAGCTGATAGGGAGAGTAATTTTTAATGAACTGCTACCGTATAAAAAGATTCTAGTTTGCCCTCTGTCGGCTTATTCATTCTAATGTAATCCGACTTATGAATTCAATGAGTGGACTTGAATATGTAACATATTTAATTGACAAATCTTAGTTTATAAATGTTCAAAAGTCACGTGTACAAGAGAAGAAAGATAACATTTTGGATCAATAGATAGTGTCAGAACATGATGATCACCTCACTTGTTGGGACACCGTTGATCCAAAAACCATTATTTTAAAGGTATTTTTCGGATATTTAGAAATAGGGAGAGTGATGATTAATAAATTACTACCATGCAAGATGATTTTATTTTTCAAAGATGACAAAGCCATTATAGGGCCAAGAAACCAAAATGATACATCAAAAGACACATAGCCTATATCACTAAAAGTTTGCCTATACTTTCCGATGCAAACTGAAACACAACATAGCTTTTATTGTTTTTGTTGATGTAATTTAGGAATTTCTCCCTTAAATAGACCACGTTCTTTGGTCTGAATGAAATATGTAAATGTAAATAATTAATTTATCCATGTAATGCTTAAAAGTTTAATCTTTTGTTTGAGTCCAGGTGATGTCATTGTCTAAACGAAGAACTAGGTCACTCAAGGGTGGGGATATCATTTTTAGGGATCACAAGGTGTTCCCCTAAGGTGCTTTGTGACATATAAATGTATCTTTACAAATTATTGATCGCAGTTTGCAAGTTTTTTTGAAGCAATTAGTATTGCAATGAGTCTGGATTTGGATGGAGTGTGACTTTATATTGGTTGTTCAATGTATCAAAAATGAATCCATTGCTTTGTGCTTTAGTTAGAGATTTTTACTCTTTAAAATTTATTTGAGAAGGATCGATCTTGTGGAGTTTCTCATTGCTTTCGTGAAGTCAATGTGATAGAAGATAGGCTTGCAAAACATGCAGCAGCTACAAGGGTTTTGACAATTTAGAAGGTGCTGCCCGGCTTCTCTTCAGAAGATAACAGTTGGGATGCTAATGTGAGACATCGTTGTAGATTTAGTTTAGTTTCTAATGTGTAGTCATGCTACCGGTCTGGTGATGGCGATGCCAAAGGTGGATAGGTAATCTGATAAGGCTTTAGGTTTTTGGGCCAATTAGCTAGCAAAAAAAAAAAAGCGTCCATGTAACAATCAAAGAAGATGTTTATGAAAATAAAATAAATCTGAGCCATTTTTTTTCATACAGATTTTAATCTATATCCACCAATCCCACTTAGGGTTGAGACTCGGGAGAGTGCATGATAATGTCTAGAGTAATGATACATATGGATGGACATACATGGGATGTGTGTTAATACAAAACGGAGTATTTGATTTTAGACTATGAAATTTGGTAAGTGGTTAATCTAGAACATGCTCTCTCTTATGTAGCAGTTGGAATAGACATATCATTAGTTAATGTAGCATAATAGATGTTCTATAACATTTGAAAAAATAAGAGACATCTATAATAATAATATTTCACTTAATTAATATCATTTAAATAAAAATAAAAAAACCAATGCTTGAAACTCCTTCATAAAATTGGGTAATGAGTTAATTCTTCTCTATTGCGTGAATTCTATTCACTTAGCAAAACAGGTCGTATGTGGTTTCAAATAGCCTTTTGGAATCCCTGTTAGAGGACAACACAATCAAATATTCACACTGATAGAAAGTATTATATTTTTCAGGTTCTTTTTTATTTTTATGAAATTATAGATTTATTTTATGAGCAAATAGATCAATCATTCTATTTGTTTTATTCCAACTCATATGATCTATTGTCTAAACTTACACTACCCCAAGTCCCCAACCATGACTTTGGCTATTTTTAAAGATTATATTTTAAACAGTTTTACTAGTACGAGAGCTATATTTGAATAGCAATAAATTTGCATCATAGATGTTTTAAAAAAAAAAAGTCTAGGGCCCTATTTCTCTACACCGTGGGTGTGGTACCTCCACAGTCCAGTCCATCATTGCAATGGTATGGTTGTCAAAAGGGGATATTCAAGAGTAACAATGGCCCTTAGATCTTGGTAGTACTTTGTTCCCAAAGGTCTAGATCAGGGGCTGTCAGCTAGACAGTTGGGTCAAGCATAAATACAGGAAGGTTGATAGTTTGATCCTTCTATCTCCACCCTTGATATAATAGTAGTAGTTTAGTAATTTTTTTCTTTAGTTAGTTAATAAGTGTAGCCTAGTGGACCCCTTTGTGGGTCTTGTTCTATCCTTTAATGGGTCCTTGTCTGCCCCCTTGGGGGGGTCCCTATTTCACCCAGTGTGGGTCTCGAAAAAAAAAAAAAAAAAACTGATTAAATATTTTTAAAATGAGAAAAGATTCCCCATTTCGCAAGTTTTGGAAGAAATCCGAACAAAATATTGACTATCAGATGAGACTAGTTCCATCTCAGGTGTTTGGCTCCACTGCATCCCCCGCAATCCACCGTCTACTCCTCTTTGCATCTCTCCCACCCTTAACAAATATTTTAAAATGGGAAACAGAAATGGAATCAGTCCCTACCAATTTATATGTGGATCGGATCCGCATCAGCCAAAATTTGTCCAAGAACCTTAGAAACGACCCTTGAGATGTTATACTCATGCCCTAAACTTGCCTTGTGTGACCAAATGCAGATGAACCACAATGGGAAGACAGTATCAAAGATTATTGATAGTAGTAGTCTTCTGCTGAAGAGGGAAGGATGACCCCACATGCACAAGCTACTCATGTTCTAAGAACTGGAAGGGTTATCAAGCCACCAAGTAAGTTAGTGTAAATCCTTTGCCATTAAGGGGAATTACCAAACCACAATAGTGAAATGCACCAAAGTATGACCACATAACTACACATACTCAAGGAACCATCCACACAGCCAATTGGCCTTGTCCCACCCAAAAAGGACACAAACAACCCACACCAGCTGATGGTCACCAGCGGTTCCCCGTCAGCTGATGAGGGTATTGGCCAGAAGTGAGTTATTTGACCGTGGGGCCCGAGCCTTGCACACATGCATCTCAGACCACCTCCAATAGTTGGTACAACCTACTGAGGAGTCGATTAATGTGTTAGGTCACCCCGAGGTGGACCCTTTAGTGCCAATTGGGGAATTAACCCAGTAATGGGTGAAAACCCATTTATTTTCCAAACAACGTTAGTTCATGAGTTACTATAAATATAATCATTAGCTCATTCATTTCATTGCCTACCAAATTTAAGCAAGAGAAGGAGAGAAGGGAAAAAGGAGAAGAAGGAAAAGAAGGAAGCAAGGGAGAAGAAGGGGTTGGAGCAAGGGAGGAGATCACCTCCATTCACCTGCACATTAAGCTGAGTTAAACTCTCTCTCTCTACTTCTATTGTATACTCGCTCTCTCTTTCTCTTACCCCATTCTCCACCTAAGCTAATTGAGAACCCTAACCAAAATCCCCATCTCTGACCTGCTTGATTTACAAATTAAGTTGAGGATTTGGTATAAGAGATCTAATCTAACTCATTGAAGTATTCACATATGAGTATGGAGACCTCCCACATAAAAGTCCCAACTAAAATCCCCTAATTAGACAACCCAAACCCTAGATTTGGGACTTTGACCAAATCCTCTATAATTTACCCCCTAACCTTGGTGAAGTGATGTAATACACCTAGAATAGGGGATTGGGGTGATCATAAGTGAAATTGGGATCCAATACATGGGACCTCAACTAAAATTCCCAAAATATGGGTAACCTAGACCTCAAATTTGGGGAAAATTGTCACAACCACATTCCCGGTAGACCCAACTTGCCATTAGGAATACCGGTGGTGTGAGTAAGACACGTACCTATCTTACAACCTACCAAGATCTCTGATAGTAGTACCTTAACATTTTCATAGTCTTACACCACGAATCAATATAAGCAGCGCAATCAGAGTATAGTAGCGGAATTATAAATAAGATGGGAAAACATCTAATGATAATATAATAGCAATAACCGAATTATTCTATTACATTCATCCATGACATATAATAAAATCTCAAAATAATATACAACCCACAGTTATACCTAAAAATATCATAGTATGATGTACAATCTCACAGTGCGGCATAAGCACAGTGGTTGCAAGTACAGTCCTGATCGTGCTCTCCCGCTTCGGGCATCCACCAGTCACTCACACCATACTCTGACCCAGAAGATACTAGGTCACCAGCCATTGGCACCATGGTACCTACATCATCATCTAAAAAGGGGTGTATACGTGGGGTGAGCTTTCCAACTCGCTCAGTGAGGGGTGGGGTCAAGCACATCCAAGCAAGACAATAGAGTAGTAATTTATGATGCATGATTGTAGAAATTAAACACATAGTCCATGATGCTCGTGATGCAGTTCATTTGTTTATTATCCACCTAACAATACAAACTAAGTCTGGTAAATGCTATTACGATGCACTAGGCTATATCCCTTGCCTAGAAAATGACATCGACTACAAAGTGATACAAACCCTAGCCATGATTAGAAGCCTACTGGTCCTCGTATATTTCCATGGGTCACCCAACAAACCCCTGATAACCTCCTCCTGGCAGTCACGACACCGATAACACATCGACCACGCTGAATAGGTTCCTACTTCCGACAACAATCACATCGTATCGTGGGAGTGGCACTTCGAAAAGGCACATCAAACATACCACAATAGGTTATCCAAAACCTCAACCCCTATTGACAAGGGTGCATAGCATAGGGAGTGATACCTAACCATATATATACTACATGCCTTCATAATGATACAGTTAGTATGATTATACGATACCAGAGAGACCTCGACCACAAAGTGTAATCCATCTCTAAATACAGTCCCGGGGTACACGATGCCAGCGAGACCTTGGTCACAAAGCGTAACCCACGGCCGTTTACCTAATCTAGCATGCAAATAGCACTTGAGTATAGACTACACAACACCGACAAGACCTCGGCCACGAAGCGTATCCATTTTCAAATGCAATCCTGGGGTACACGATACTAGTGAGACCTTGGGCACAAAGTGTAACCCGCGACTACAACTAACTCTAATGCACATAATCAATGCATGAATACAACATACATATGGCAATCACGACACCGGTACCACCTCGACCATGTCTGATTTCTTCTCACACACACAACCAATCACACGACGATCACGATATCGGCACCACCTCTGCCACACCAGATCCCATCATACATTTCCATACAATTCATATCAAAATCGTAAAATGATAATGTAGCTTATCATAATCGTATTTGAATAATTATAATTAAACATATAATTATAAACATGTGACCAATTTAATGATAATAAACATTTTAGAAATAAGCATAGTCCATCCCTCACCTATTTTACGATCGGGTGTGTTTAGGTCCAAGTACGTCCACCGATCGATCAATTCAATTCTGGATTTGGGGCACGTGCATTTCACTATCCTAGACACAAGGGAATTGTACATCAGTACATGCTGGAAACATTGGGAGATACCCACACAGGTCACCCCCAAAGGGTATAGACACTGTCACCCAATGACAGTAATGTCACTAGAAATAACCACCGGATACAGGGCATTTCCACTTGAAATATTAGACTTGCTTCTGGTGGAGGTGACACAGAGCACATAAGGCTCCATGTCTACCGGAAATATGCCATCGAAAATAGACCCAGTGGATCCGGTGGGCTGTTTTCGGTGGAGGTTCAGGGTTTTCATCTATTTTGGGGTTTTTCGACTCGGGCCTAATTATAGGGATTTGTTCTGTGGAGTTTATAGGGGATGTTCCTAGCATTATACTAAGCCAAGAAAATTCCAATTTCACCGATCCATTTGGGAGATACGTGTAGGTATCATGGACCTCCGTTGGGATCGTGATATGGCACATAATGCGCATACACACGCTAGGGTTCGATCCTAATGAGATGAGATAGTATCCCCTAGTCATCAAATGCCAAGGGAGGGATACACGTTATAGGTAAAAGGGAGTCGCCACCTAGAAAGGATCTAGGACCCATAAATGTCTCCCCCAATCAAGGGAGAGAGACCAATGACTCTGATGGATAAGGCTGGTTTGCACCAAGATTCTAGACAAGTGTCAAGTGACAGACTGGGAAGGTCTTAGGCACCCAGTCTACCCGACCCTAAGGCCGGTCTCCTTTTATTTGACTAAAGTTTGTTTGTACCCTACTAACTAGTCCTAAATCTAGGTCACTGAAAACCCTAAACTAGGTATCTAAGCATGACATGTGAAAACCCTAAACCAAGTGTCTAAATTATGCTAGCTAGGTTATGATGCAAATAATGGAATGATTACACTAAATAAAAAAATTAAAAACCCTAAATTAAACTAAATCAATTAATTGAGCCTAACCTAGATGGATAATTAATGAATTTATGAAATCCCAAATTGAATTAATTAAAATGATTAATCCCAATCCCTAGTAATTAGTGAAATAAATTATTGTAATCCTACTTAATCTAATCGGTAAAAGGATTTATAAACTAAATGAGACCTAATTAATTTATAAAAAAAAATGAAATGGATTAATTACATTAAATGAATGCATTTTTACTAATCTACCTAATCTAGTATATGAGGATTAAACTAAACCTAAAGTTTAATTAAATTAATTATGAAACCTAATTGCACTAATTATGTTTACCTTAAGCTAATCTAAGATGAGTTAAACATTTTTCAAAACCCTAGTTAAGCTAATGAGAAGAGAATCTTTTAACTAAATAAATGCAATGCTACTTATCTTCTAAATTAAATATGTCCAATGATTATTTTGTGCTATACCTATATTATGTTAGAGTCTAAATGTTATATTAATTGAACCCATTAAATAATTAAAACAACTAATTACGATAAAGAAAAACATTAGTAAAAAATGATATATGAGTTTAAGTAATTAAACTAATCAAGAAGCTAAATGGAATGATTAAAGAAAGCTAAACAAGCTAAACGAAGGGAAAGTTGGATGAATTGGAATACAAGTATACTAATTGCACTATTTTAAACAAGATCTGATTTTTTTTATTGCACTTAAAGAAAGAGATTGAAAAACCCTAAAAAATAAGAAATTATAACACAAGCCCATTCCCCAAATCCTAATGCTACGGGCCGGTTTGAGGGGCCAGCCATGCCCATACTAGTCTACATCCTAAACTAGGTCCCATATATAATTAAGAGAGAAAATAAAACAGAAAACAAACTAACTTATCAAAATTATTTAATCCACAATGAACAATTAAGACTATGACGAAGAAAAACAAAAAAAATGCAGAGGATTGTTCTGTTTTTGATTCAGAGAGAGAAAAAAAAAGACACAGAGCCATAAGAAAACAAACGATTGGGAGGGAGTTGTGTGGGGAGGCTGGTCTCAGTTAAGGAGAAGAAGTATAAGAAGAAAGAGAAGGGAGGTTCGGTGGCTGCTGGTTAGCAGTTGCAGCAGCAGGGAAAAAGAAGTGAAAAAGAAGAGGAAGAAGAAGAGAAAGGAGGTTCGGTGGGATTGGTTAGTAGTTGCAGCAGCAAGGAAAAAGAAGAGAAAAAGAAAAAGAAGAAGAAGAGAAAGGAGGTTCGGCGACTGGTTAGCAGTTACAGTAGCAAGGAAAAAGAAGAGAAGAAGATGAATGAGAGAAGGAGAAGAACTTGCCGGTTTCGGCCATGGAGAAGGGAAGGAGAAGAAGAGGAGGGAGGAGAAGAAGAGTTGGCAGCTAGAGTTGGGGTTCAACAAGGAAAAGAAGAAGAAGATGGGAGGTAGATGAATGGTGGCTGCTAGAAGGGATGGAATAAGTTACAAGAGTGGAGTAAGGTTCGGAGAGTTTAATAGAAAGAAAAAGGAGGAAGAGATGGGTTCAGGTTCGGTTAAGGAAAAAAGAAAGGAAGGAGAAGGGGGTGGAGAGGATTCGGCCATGGTAAAAGAGAAGAGAAGAGAAGAAGAAGAAGAAGAAAAAGGAGGAAAAGGGTTGCAGGTTTGGAAGAAGAAGTGGGAGGTGGCAGCCATGAAGAAGGGAAGGAGAAAAAAAAGTAGTTGCAGGTTTATGGATTCAGCAGCAAGGAGAAGAAGAAGAAGAAGAAGAAGAAGAAGAAGAAGAAGAAGAAGAAGAAGAAGAAGAAGAAAGAGAAGAATAAGTAGTTGCGGGTTTATGGATTCAGTAGCAAGGAACAAGAGAGAAGGAGAAGAAGAAGAAGAAGAAGAATAAGTAGTCGCAGGTATATGGATTCAGCATTGGGAAAAAAAGTTTGGGAAGAGCTGAGAAGATGGAAACGGGTCAGCCATGGCAAGAGAAGTGGTTGGAGAAGAAAGGAAGAAGTGATAATGAAAAGGGAGAAAGTATTGGGTTCTTGGATCCTAATCCAAGGGCCTAGATCTAAAGGATAAAACAATTAACAATTAAGTAGAATCATAAAGCCAAATGTAAATTTAAAATCAATTTAAATTAAAACAAACCAAAAAAAAATAATTAAGTCTGAATGAACCTAATTACATCTAATTGAACCGGATAAAACTAAAATGAATATAATTAAACCAATTAAACAAAAATCATATTTAATTGAACCAAAAGACCTAAATACACCTAATTGAATCGGGTTACAACTAATAAACCATATTAAACCAAATTGAAACTAATTAAACCTAATTAATCTAAATGAACTAATCATTAATAAATTAGAACCTAATCTATTAAATTAGATAAAATAGTTCCAAATTGCAATTAGGAGAAGAAAAATACCTTAAACCTGATTTTAATCAAGAAACAAGGGGAGATAACCCTTATGCTTCAAGCCCCAAATCGAACCGAACCAGGCTAGATCTCCTGGCACAAGGAAGGATTAATGTGTTAAACTTTTAGACTTAGAGAATATTTGATTTTAGAGGGAAGAAGTTAGCCAAAACCTTGATGGGGCTATCCTCTTTTCCAAATTCTCAATTTTTTCTCCTCCCTTTTGGAAGAGAGGAAGGGCTATACTTATAGATTGGGGGACTTGAGACAATTCTCTCTTATTTCCGATGTGGGACTAAAAAACTAGAGAGAATTGTCCAAAAAGGCTTGCTTTTGGACAAAGGGGTTTGGGCGCCATGTGGCACTCTTTGGTTGCTCGAAATGGAATCTGATACTGAACTTTGGAGTCAAGTTTTGGGGGTTATATCTTTCAAACAGTTAGTCAGAATTTGACGTGTAATATGTTGTTAGAAAGCTCAACCGAGCACTATCCAATGATGTGAGACACAATTGTGGTCTTGAATGATAACCTTTACAAAAATACGCATCAAGTAGGAACCCGGATCATATAATGAAAGAGAGAATCAGGCGTCGATTCACATAGTTCTCGCATCAAAGTGTAATGTCCGACTTGAGGGGACAAACAAAAATAATCCACAACATCAAATTCTAATTTTTGAAAACATTTTCTCTTGAAAGTTTATAGGAAAAAAATGGTCATTTTCAACTCTAAGCTCAAAAATTCTCTAAGTCTAAAATGTCCAACATGTAATTCTTCTTGTGTCATCATCGCCGGGGGATGACAAAATTAGGTGTCTACAAATTGCCCCTCTTTGACTGAGACCTGTGTAACGGTCGAAAGGAAAAGAAAAGAACACACCATTTTGTCACCAAGAGTAATGTACTGCCGACATCCGGCTCAAGGATGGCGGAGGTGCAAATGCAAATGCAAATGCAGAACAAGCGATAAGACCAAAGGTAGGAAATGTCGATCGATAACACATGCGAAATCAGGTAGCGTGTGGGTGCTACAATGATTGAAAACCTGCTGCGGTTGGTTAATATAGAGGTAATGGCCAAATATGTGATGCCAAAAATTTGAGTTTCTAGCCGCGTAGCTATCAACCTGAGAATTACAGCAACAAGGTAATGATTATCCATCTTGGCAGTCGTGTATGACTATGAACCTTAGGATTCTCTATGGTTTGGTGCCGATAGTCCGTATTGGCAGTCGTGCAAGACTATGGACCTTGGGATTCTATACAGGGGTGATTGTCCTCGCACAGTGGTGCTCAACTGAGATCAACAACAGTGCTCGATTGTGATCCTAAGGACTCTCAAAAAGTTGGTGCGGATAGTCTGTATTGGCAGTCATGCAACACTATGAACCTTGGGATTCTCTGCAGGGGATGATCATCCTCACACAACGGTGCTTAGCTGGGATCAACAACAGTGCTTGGTTGTGATCCTAAGGATTCTCAAAAAATTAGTGTGGATAGTCCTCGCACAGAGGTGCTCAGCTGGGATCGATAGTGGTGCTCCGCTATGATCCTAAGGATTCTCGACAAATTGGTGCGGATAGTCCACCTTGGCAGTCATGCACGACTATGAAACTTGGGATTCTCTACAGGGGATGATCATCCTCACACATTGGTGCTCAGCTGGGATAAAAAACGGTGCTCGGTTATGATCCTAATGATTCTCAAAAATTTAGTGTGGATAGTCCTCGTGTAGCGGTGCTCAGCTGGGATCGATAGCGGTGCTCAGCTATGATCCTAAGAATTCTAGACAAATTGGTGTTGATAGTCCACCTTGGCAGTCGAGCATGACTATGAATCTTAGGATTCTCTGCTGGGGATGATCATCCTCACACAGTGGTGCTCAGCTGGGATCAACAACGGTGTTTGGTTGTGATCCTGAGGATTCTCACGAAATTGGTGCCAACGATGAGTTTGGTTGTGCACCTGCATTTGAATTAGCAAAGGAAAACTTGGGAAATTCTAGATCTCAAATACCTGAATAAGGACATGAAGCTTAGCAAAGTTAGTAACAAACAACTGCATTGAATTTAAGAGATCGAAATTGTGTTCGAGATGCCATCACATGTCGAATCCATGAGAGGTCTAGATCCGAAAGCCAAGGGACTCAGAAAGAGCACCATCATACGAAGGTTAGTGGTTAGTAAAAACACACAAATCCCATATGTTCATGAAGGAGAATGTTGCTTGTCGATTTATCATCATAAAGGACAAAGTCTTTTCATTGAAAGGAAAAAAAATGGTGCCACGGCCACTACAAGTTTTGAAAAGCAGAAAGGTGGGGAACAACTCCTTAGTAAACGCTGCCCAGACCAAAAGGTCTTCAATTCACAACCTTAACCTAGGTGAGCCAAATGGTTCCACGAGGCTGCAATGGAATTCACCAGACCTTCTGTTAAAGCCTCTGTGATAAGCACGGTACCCACATCCCCTAGAGCACCCTGAGGTAAACCAAATTGACGCATAAAGTGAGCCAGTATGTAGAAGGAGGTATGGGATATGCCTAACAACCTAACATAGTCACAACCAGAAGTGTGTAAAACAGGGTTCCGAACTGACCACCGATGGACTTCCCACTTGATGCTCCGCTCCGCGAGGGCTCCCTATTGCTCAGGCCAATTTGTTGCATCGTGGTAGTTAAAGGTCTGAATTCTCTTGAAATACTGAAACGGTTCTAAATGAGCTGTAACCAAAGGTTGGACCAATTGAAGGCGCTCGACTAACCATACCTGGAGGAGGGTGAAGCACCCATTAAAGTCACTGGTGTGAAAATTTCGACGATCTGTCATAATATCAAGTCCTCTCAAAGTCTTTGCCAAAACAGTAAGGATAATGTCACAACCTTGTCTCAACTTCTAGATGACGTTGATGATAATGCGTAAGCGTCCACACTTGGGGGAATGCAACAGATAACGAGCAATCATGCAGAAAAGGAAAGCATTCCTTCGACGTACCCTAAAGCTTTCAGTATTTGATCGACGTGGGGCAAACTCCTGTATAACAGCATAAAGATTTATTCGATCACTTGCCATGAATCGCCTCGCCTCTTTAGCACTCCAACCAAAAAATTCTCGAATTTCTATTGAGCTAACGGGTTGCAGTGTTGGGCGAAAAACATCTCCCTAATGATTGTAAACAAGACAAGCTCGAAATTCTTCCAGAGTAGGGCAAATTTCCATAGTTCCGAATTGAAAAACATAAAGTTCTTGGATCCAGAAATGAGATGCCTCATGTATCAAAGCATGACATGGACTGATGCGTTGGAGCTGAAAGAGTGCATAAAGGTGCACCTCTTTAAGGACTTCAGGGTCGTCATCCCTCATTGCTACCATCCATCGGCAGAAAGCAACATCCATAATAATAATGGGAGTGACAAAACACAACTCGGATTTCCTGGGTACATCATAAAATGTAAGTTAAGAAAAGGACCAACTTACAGGAAAATATCATATGACACATCCACCAAAAGTATACTGATTTTTTTTTTCGCTTGTCATTTGCAAAAGCTAAGAACCCTTTAAGCCAATTTAGAAAATGTAAGATTGGTCTCTCAGATGACCGCGATCATGTCTGGGCCCAAACCCTAAACGAAAATAGATGTTAAGACGCACATACCAAAGGAAACTAACCCGATGGTCCTGCCACGGATAGAGTAAGGATACTACTTTGGATAGCGACCTCACGAGAGGGATCACACTGACTAAAGAAAAATTTAAGCTAAAAGAGGGGCTATTGAAAACTCTTGGGAACCGTTGAATAGGAGAACGGTAGATGGAGTCTTCGAGCCAGATCAAGACAATTATTTGCAAGGATAACGAGTTCACGGGAGAAATCACGTCAATCAAAATAGTCATTTTGAAAAAAGGACTAAAGATGAAAACTCTTTGGAATCCGCCGAATTTAAGAGATGGTGGAAAAAGTCCTTAGTTGGACTCGATCACCTCCTGATGATAAGAGTAGCGAGAACCCATTTGTCTGAAAGGGGAAAGGGATAGCTAAAAATGGTAAATTAGGTCCAACCCGCTATGAGGTGTGGCGGAAATTGACCGAGCTCGATTTTGACTTTCAAGCTGCCTACGTATCCTAAAAATTTAGGAATTAGGTCAAGCATAGTTCATGCCCCAAAGGCAGTTTTCCTTCATTGCATTCCCTTTTTTTTTTTTTTTTGAATGCGGAGGCTAAATATAATACTTTTTCAGCTGATCTAAGTTGGTCAGGTACTGCAGTTCTTGACCATCAAGATTTACAAGGCGTATTGCCTTCCTCAGGAGGATTTCCTTCACCGTAAAAGGGCCACTCCACTTTGGCCTAAACTTGCCCCTTAGGTCATGAATGGGTGCTCTCTGCTCCTTTAAAACAAAATCTCCAACTTCCAAGGAACGTGGATGGAATTTTTTGTTGAAAGCCCTTGCAACTCGCAGTTGATACTTCTTCATGTTGTCCATTGCCTTCACCCTTTTTTCATCAATGAGGTTCAACTCCTCGTACCTCGACTTGAGCTAATCCACTTCTGGAATCTGACTCTCCATAAGGATCCTAAGAGAGAGGACCTCTAGCTCAACCGGGAGGACTGCTTCCATCCCATATACTAAAGAGTACGGAGTTGCCCCAGTTGGAGTTCTAATAGAAGTCCGATAAGCCCATTAGGCATAAGGTAATTTGTCAGCGCAATCATTATTCCTATCAGCCATCTTCTGGAGTATGACCTCATGTTGTTTTATGGTTGTCCTTGTTGGCAACTCGGCCACGTGGCGGTGATGACATGGCCAGTTTGGGTGATGTGGATGAAAATCATGACATGACAGTGTCCAGTGTCACCGATGAGATAACAGAGTAGCTTGGTATGCATGGAGTGGTTTAATACATCATTAATAGGTGGTGCAGGTTTCTGGGTCAAAACTGGCAAAATTGGCCTATTTACGATCGAGGGCATTTTTGGCAGTGAAAATGACATTTTTGGAAGATTGGTTCTTCATGAAAAAGATAGATTGTAATTTACCTAGTCCAGTGCATTTGATTTCGTCACATTCCGATACTGTATGAAGAAGTTACGGCATTTGTGACAGTCAAGGGTAGTTTCGGCATTGAAGATGAATTTTTTAAAGGAAGTGTTCTACATGTAACAATACGAAAAAACTACAATCTTTCCAACGGTTCTGATTTTATCACGTTCCGATTCTGTATGAGAAAGATACGTCCTTAGAAAGGTGTAGGGGCATTTTGGTGTTTTTATATGGATGATTCAGATGATTGAGTCTTCTGAAAAGTCGTAGAGCATCTAGTTACGATTCCAACGCACTTTGTTTCATCTCGATCGGATATCATATGAAAAAGTTATAAGTGTTTCCGTAAAGTCGGTTCGAAAATCCAAACCGAAAATCCATCAGTTGCTCTCGGTGTTGGGTGGATTTTTCAGAATTTATTTTTGAAATTTGAAGGGCTTTTGTGTAATTTAAACATTTTGAAGGTCTGAGTTGCAAGGGGTGTTTAAGCACTGAAACATATAGAGGCAGGGGCTTGATTGTAATAAAGAGGAGTAAATGGAAGTGAAATGGATGGTCAAGATTCGACCACGTAGGCTTGATGCCCATCCAAAGGCTGCTGAGATTTTGGTGTGATATGGATGAGATAGATGCTTGCGCGTAGGATTTGATTGGTTAGGTCCATAATTCTTGATGCACTGGCACTACACCTTATCAAAGAATGTTAGTGTGTCTCGCGGGTGTATAGAAGATATAAAGAAGATTCCAATCTTAATGATCTCATGAAATCATATTAAAGCCAACATGGAGGATTCGGATCCAACGGTCAATAAGCCATTTCTCTTTTGTGAGTGGGAGACAAACTCCCTTAAAATCCAGAAAAGCAACCAATCATAGATCGACAACACTTCTGACGATGTCAGCGCCTACGTCATGATGACATCATCAAGATTTAAATTTAATGGTTTGGATCTATTGTCCGTTGGTTTAATCCAACGGCTTAGATTACGAGATCTTTTATATGAGATCTATGGTCAGATTTCGCCCTTGTTGTGTGCACCGCCGGTGTAGCCTACACCACCCCTACGAAGATTCCATTTCAGGCTATCTCATTGCTCCAACTTCAAATGGTCATATCTCCCTCATTTTAGTTCGGATTTGGGTGAACCAAGTTGTAGCTTTTTCGTTTTTTCAAGCCCCTACACCATGGAAGCAAAAAATATGAGGTTTGAGTGAAGAAAGGCTACAGTTTTGGTAGGAGAAGCTTCCCCCTCTTTGTTGGTCCTTGAATGAACATACATTCTTGATGATAAATGTTCTTAGACCATTAAAGGAGGTAAAAGAGGTGGTTGAAGTGTGTTAATGGTATATTAACTCAAAGCCAAGGAAGAAGAGAAGAAAGCAAGGATGTGTTTGCTTTGAAGAGCAAGAAGCTAAGGAGAGAGAAGGTGTGAGCACCAAACTTGTCAGTACAAGTTTCTAGTCATCCCAGGCAATTGGTTGTGAGATTTTCTAACCTTTGATTTTACATTACATGTATATATGTATGTTATGGTTAGTTGTGGATGAATGTATACATGCTAAGTTAGTTGTGGATGAACTGTAAGTATGCTAGCTAGTTGTGGATGCATATGCTAGGCAGAGCTTGACTGTAGGGCATTGATATAAGCTCAATTTAATTGTATTATTTATTGTGTGCTTAGTGGGTGCTAAGCACCGGGAGTGGGTGCTCCCGTGTAGTGGGTGCTACACATTGTATCGGCACTACGAGTGTCATCTCAGCTTCGGCTTGAGAAAATTGGGTGTGGGTGCTCCCGACTGTGGGTGCAGTTAAAAGTAGTGTATTGAGTAGGCACGAAGCCTTTACAGGCACTATTCCGAGGATGTAGGCAAATTGCCGAACCTCGTAAAAATCCTGTGTTGTGGGCGCTTGTTGTTTGTATTTTATATTGAAGTGTGTGGAATGTGGAATGGATGTGCACACTTGGAAGTGCCTATGAGAGGCTGAGTGTGAATACGACTGTGTGCAAACAAGGACAAGTATATTAGATTTTTCTTGGCCAGACATTAGACAGGTTTTTAGGGATTAAAATTGGACTCACTGATTCACCCCCCATCTCAGTGACTGCCGGGTTACAACAATTGGTATCAGAACCGATACTTAGTGACAGTTTGATCAACAACTGAGTGATTAAGAGGCAATGACAGTGATAGTATGGCAAGTGAAGGTTATTCAGGACATGCACCAAAGTTTGATGGATCTGATTTTATCTTGTGGAGGAGGAGAATGCAGTCGTACCTAGGTTCACTAGGTTATGATGTTTAGGTATCAGTTTTGATTGGGTACAAGGAACCTGAAGGAGGTCTAGTTGACAATGAAGCTAAGAAGGCTTATTATTACAATCAAAAGGCTGTGAATGCAATATTCTCAGCATTGGGTAAGAGTGTGATGGCTAAGGTAATGGATTTTGACTCAGCCAAGGATATCTGAGGAAGACTGAAGAACATTTATGAAGAAGATGAAAAGATAAGAAAAGCAAATCTTCAGACTTTCAGAGGCCAGTTTGAAAGTCTACTAATACAAGAAGGAGAAAATATTGACACCTATATGACCAGGGTAAATGAAGTGGTCAACTCTATTAGGGGTCTGGGAGCCAATCTAGAAGATTTAGTTGTTGGTCAAAAAATCCTGAGATCTTTGTTGCCCAAGTATGACTCCAAGGTGTCAGCTATTGAAGAGGCAAAGGACCTAGACACTATCACTCTTGATCAAGTGCATGGCACTTTCACAGCTCTTGAAATGAGATGGAAAAAGGGCAAGTCCATTGACAAACAAGCTGCTTTCAAGGCAATGAGAAATTTAAAAATCAAGGAGAAGAAGAAGCAGTCTATGGAGGATACTGATGAGAGTGAAGATGAGGTTACAGCTCATTTCACCAGAAAGTTGAAAAGGAGAACAGGAAAATATAAAGACAAGTTGCCTTTCAAATGCTTCAACTGTGGAAGGGTTGGACATTTTGCAGCCAAGTGTCCTAACCAAGGAAAAATAGAAAGTGATGAAGATGAAAGTGAAAAGAAAATTCATTTCAAGGGAAAGAAGAAATTCTTCTCAAACAGATACAAGAAAGGCAAGGACAAGAAGAAAAGTTTGGTTTCTAAGAAATGCAGTGACACATCTGATGAAGAGTCTGAAGAATCATCTAATGATGAAGATGATGAGGCTATGTTCATGGTCTCAATAGATATGGAAGAAAACAAAGAAGATTCTTCTACTAAGGAAGATTTTACAGAAGAAGAAGAGGAAGATGAAAAATCACATCTAGAGGCTGAACTCACAGTTGCCCTTAGAGAGCTTAAAAGAGAAAGGAAGAAAGTGAAAAAGGTCACTAAAGACCTTAAGGGGCAAGAACAAATAGTTCTTGAGTTGAGAGATCAAGCCAATAAGTCAAGGAAGACCTTAGATGATCTTGAGTATCAACTCTCACAGAAGACCATTGACTGCAACACTCTTGAGTTAGAGAAAGTGGCTTTGAAAGCACAACTAGATGAACAATATGAGATTCTTGGACAATTTGATGGTTATGCAGATGAGCTAGCCTTATTAAAGGCTAAAGTTGAAGACTATGAGAGAACTGAGATTGAAAGAGAAGACTTAGAAAATGAAGATGTTGAAGATGACTCTACTCCAAAAGAGCATCCTAGCAGTAAGAAGCTCAATGACATTATCAATGCTCAAAGATCGACTCACATCAAATTTGGACTTGGATTTGTTGGGGAGTCTTCCAAAAATACCAAGGCAAATGGTAAGGAAACAGTACATAATCCTATCAAAGTCAATGATAGGAATGCTCAAAGAGGAAAGGCACATGTTACTACTGCTGGCAATGTCAAGAGAGCAATACAAAAAGATAAAGTGCAGACTGGTCCAACTAGAAGAGGAAATCCATCTATATTCCATAAGACTAACCATGCTAGACAACCACAGTTGGCAAGGCCAAGCAGGAGAGCAAAGAGCTATGGATACAGTCAAGGTCCTCAACAGAGGCCTAGAGCATTTGACAACTTCAGAGCTCCTTACAGATGGCAAATGGAACCTGTGATGCAGAGGCACACCTTTCAAGGTTATGTTACAAATGCAACACTTTTGGACACAAGATCTCAGATTGCAAGTTCAACATTGGTCCAAGGAGTTATGTGGACAGAAATCCTTTTGCACCCCTTATGGAGGAAACAGTTGAATGTTACAGATGCAACAACCTTGGACATATTGCAAGGAATTGTAGAACTGTGTTTCCCCCACAAAGACAGGAGAACAGAGGTAAGCAGAGAGTTTTCAGAAACACAGAAGATGATGAGATGGAGAGACATTTCTCAAGACAGAAGAAAGCAAAGAAATCTAAATCTGTCAAGAAAGTTTGGGTTAAGAGAGAGAGAGTATAAGATGAAGAAGATGCAGCAGCATTTGTTATTCATAGAGCTTTTAAGGCTCAAGGAGACTCTAATCTATGGATTCTTGATAGTGGTTGCTCAAGCCACATGACAGGAGATAAGGAAAGGTTTGAACAATTACATGACTTTGAAGGTGGATCCGTGAAGTTTGGAAACAATAATGGTGCCAGAATTACAGGGAAGGGATTCATAAGTTTGAACCATGGGAAGGTGAAATCCCTTGATGTCTTGTATGTTGAAGGACTCAAACACAATCTTCTCGGCATCAGTAAAATTTGTGACAAAGGGCATGAAGTAACTTTCAGATAAGAAGATCAAGCAGTGGAAAGGTTGTAGCTACTGGACAGAGAACTTCAGGGAACTTGTACACCTTGACAGAGTTAGAGAAAGATTCTTGCATGGTCAGCATAGATGAGGAGACATGGTTGTGGCATAGAAGACTTGGGCATATTGGTTTCAAGAACCTTGCCAAGATTTCTTCAAAGAAGGCAGTGAGAGATGTTCCTAAGTTGAAGAAGCTCTCCAATCCTATATGTGCATCTTGTCAAAAGGGAAAACAAACCAGAATCTCCTACAAGTCTAAGGAGTATTATTCCAGTTCTCCATTGTAGTTGATTCACACAGACCTATGTGGTCCTATGAGGACACCTAGCACCTCAGGAGAGAGATACATCATGTTGTTTGTTGATGATCATTCAAGAATGGTCTGGGTGATGTTCTTGAAACATAAGTCAGAGGCTTTAGAAATATTTAAGATCTTTAAGAAGCAAGTTGAGAATCAGACAGGGAAGAAGATAAAGTGTCTGAGATCTGACAGAGGAGGTGAGTACAGTTGGGATGATTTTGAAGAATACTGCTATGAGTATGGTATCAGGAAACAAACTTTAGCTCCAAGAACACCCCAACAGAATGGTATTGCAGAGAGAAAGAATAGAAACAGTGCAAGACATGGCTAGAACAATGTTGGCAGAGAATGACATGGGCAAAAAGTTCTGGAAGGAGGCAGTTCTAACTGCAGTGTACATTCATAACAGATGTATGTTGAGACCTCATGAAAGTAAGACTGCATATGAAATCTAGTTTGGAAGAAGGGCTACAGCAAGACACTTCAAGGTCTTTGGTAGCAAGTGTTATATCAAGAACACAACCCAAGATTTGGATAAGTTTGATGATAGGGCTGATGAGGGTATATTTTTAGGTTATTCTACTTCAAGTAAGGCCTATAGATGTTACAACAACAGACTTGGAAAAATTGTAGAGAGTGTTGATGTCACAGTTGATGAAAAAAGGGATATTCCTTCAGGCTCAGGAAATGAACTTCTATAATTTGAAGATCTTGATGATGAGAATGACCTGGTTGATAGTAGACCCAAAAGTAAAAATGAGATTGATGTTGAATAAGCTGAGGTAGATTCAGATGAGCAGAAGAGACACAACAGAGTTGATCAACAGGAAACAGATAAGTTAATCATTGGTGACCCCACTGTAGGTGTTCAGACTAGAAGAGTGAAGACCAACACATACTCTCTTCTTTCGAAGATTGAACCAAAAACTATCGATGAGGCAAACAATGATGAGAGTTGGATGAAGGCCATGAATGAAGAACTTGATCAGATAGAGAGGAATCACACTTAGGATCTAGTCCCTAGGCCAATTGACAAGAATGTGATTGGTACTAAATGGGTTTTTAGAAATAAACTCAATGAAGATAGTCAAGTGGCGAGGAACAAAGCAAGACTTGTATGCAAAGGGTATGCTCAAGTGGAAGGCATTGATTTTGAGGAAGCTTTTGCTCCAGTGGCAAGACTTGAGGCTATCAGAATGTTCTTGGCTTTGTCAGTGTACAAGGGGTTCAAGGTCTATCAAATGGATGTCAAATCAGCTTTTCTAAATGGAAACTTGGAAGAGTAGGTTTACATAGAGCAGCCTGATGGGTTTCAGCTGAGTAAGGACCCCACTCTTATGTGCAGATTGAAGAATACATTGTATGGTTTGAAACAAGTTCCAAGGGCATGGTACTCCAGATTGGATTCTTACTTGTGCAAGTTGGGTTTCAAGAAAGGCTTAGTGGATAGTAATCTCTACATCAGAACTGAAGAAAGCAGTCATGTCACACCCCGTTCACACTGAACCGGAGCGGTGATCGAGTTAACACCGGTTAACCCAAACCTGCCAGGATCATCAGATACTGTATTCCACCACAGCATACACACACTAACATAAGTTCATCAGATCAGCGGAAGACTAAGTTTTATCTGTGAGTAAATCTCATATACTTGATACCCGAATTGTGATACAATAAATATATATACATTTGGGCCCGAAGGCATGATATATACACAAAAAGAATAAAATTCAAATATCAAGTATATACACGAAATCATCAAAAACCATCAGAGTACACAGCTCGGCTCGGTTTCAAGGCTGGAGCTCAGCTCGGCATCAGGGGTTGTGCCCAGCTCGGCATCATATAGAAGAGCTCAGCTCGGCCTCGGAAGTGGAGCTCAGCGCGGCCTCCAGGGTGGAGCTCAGCTCGGCCTCAGAACTGCTGTCCTGCAGCACAGCTCTCGCACGAGCAGTCTACGCCGTGCTCAAACTCCTCAGGGGTCCACCAGTCCTCTTCAGGAAACTCGACTGTGGGACCCACCCCATGCTCCTCAGATGTTTGACCTACAAAATCATCTAAAAAGGGGGTGTACACGTGGGATGAGCTCACTAGCTCAGTAAGTAGAAAGATGGACCACACACAGCAGTCCACACATCACAACACATCATATGCACTACATGCCATGCTATACATTTTAAATCACATCCACCTAAGCAACATTACTAAGTCTTTGGTTTTAGTGCTACTACAACCATAGTGCGCGTATACTCCGGGTACGAGCCGCGAACTCCCTCCCGCGATACGCCCATAGGGCTGTCGGAGAAGGCCCACCGTGAGTACTCGAAAAAGTAAAGACAATGCCATCCACCGGCTCTCAACAGAAATGTAAATGACTGAAAATAAAGGTGCTGACTCCAGCAATTTAAAAGCAGTACGATTGGCCCTTTTGAATGTACCATCGGGGTTGCCGACTGTCCTACATGACTCGTCGGGCGTAATGCCTAACCGCCACAGTGTCCGACAACCGTGACCCCTGCTTCCCCCCAAATGGCAACCCAACACCTTAACCCCTGTTGGGAAGGGTCGTAGCACGGGATGGTGAGAATCCTAATACCGCATGCTCCTATATGACTATAGTACGACTACATAGTGCCTCCGTGTCCCATACCACGGGCCACCAATGAATTCGTTTCCAAGCCGACCACGGCATCTAGTCTATCAATGCATTATGCTCCATGATGTCCACATTCAACATATAAACATCTCATTCAATTTGCATTTGAAAAGTAAACATAGCATATATGCACATCAATGTGTGGAATGACTAATCTATATAGCATATTCATGATGACATGACTAGATTAGATATAGTTATATGAATGCCAAACAAATGCCTTGAAAGAAGGCCAAACGTCCTCTCTCCACTTACTTGTAGCGTACAAGGATTCCCGTTCGGTACGGGTGAGATCCGGAGCGAATCGGGTAGGATTTGGTGAACCTAACATAATTGAGAGGGGTTAGTACTTCACCATTTTAGAATCGAAATTAATGAAATCCGATATCAAAATCGTGTTTAGAACGTCAAAAGAAGGTCACACGTCCGATTTGGGTTCGATCGGACATAAGGATCACCCTCGGGGCCACACAGGTGGGTCAGACAGGTGGGCTGTCTACCCACTGGTTTTACCCACCGGTTATGACCGGCGGGTAGGGGCCCGCCGGTTGTACCCGCCGGTTATACCCACAGGTTGTACCCACTGGTTTTGGCGGGAAAGACCCTGTTTCTTCCCCATTTCCTCCATTCTTTGGGGAATCAAATGGGGCTTTTTCCCACCCATTCTTCACACCTTCAAGGTCCTATAGGATGGTTCTAACCTAGATCTAGGTTAGATTCAAGTGAGGGAAAGCCATCTTACCTCTTTTGCTCAAGAATGACTTCAAACCCTCTAAATCACTTCAACCCACAATGCTTCTTCTACCTTGCCAATATCTCTTCAAATCCTTCAAGATCAACACATAAATCATCTATTAAACTTTAGATTCATCATTTCAAAGGGTATTTACAAGATCTCAAGAACCCATACTCGAATCAAGGGTTTAAAGCTTGGGTATGGTGAATGTTCATAAAACCCAACTTTTCTTACCTCCAACTGTAGATCTAGAGTTGAAGATTACTCTCCCGGCACCGGAATGGCAAGATCGAGCTTCGGCGCCACTGAAATCCTTCCTTTCTTCCTCTTCCTTTCTTCTTCCCTTTCTTTTCTCTCTCCTCTTTACTTTTCTCACCAAACGTACGAGGGTAATAAATGGAAAGAAAAGAAATCATAAAGCCTTATATACTATTCCTAATTAAGTGAATAGTCTTGGATGGGTCACTCAGGTGGGTGGGTGTACCCACCTGTCCTACCCACCCGAGAGCCAAAACTTGGGATTTTGACCGGGTTCGGACCTCGGCGCGAACCCCACCCCAGGCATACGATGTAGCATACGTATATACCTAAAAATACAGATATAATACCTATTTTATCCGTACATAGCCTTATGGTAGGTGCACGTACACGGTTTGGGCACTCCCGTCTCTTCTGGCACTGGCTCGGACTTGTCGGGCCAGCCGGTGTTTAAGGTCACCCGTGCCATCATAGGCCATAAGGAACCCGCTCTAATATCCTCTGGCTCGGTTCCTGCATGGTTAAACCGGTTCAATCACGAAATCAGACCGGGTTTTAAGAAGCGGGGTATTACATTACCCCCTCTTCTGAAAATTTTCGTCCTCGAAATTACGTACCTGGTTGATCAAAAAGATGAGGGTACTTGGCTCGCATTTCTTCTTCTACCTCCCAAGATGCTTCTTCAAGTGAATGATCAGCCCATCGCACCTTTACATAGGAAATGGAGCGGTTGCAAAGGGTTTTCACCTTCCGGTCCAAAATCTCAGCTGGCTGCTCTGTGTAGGTCATATCAGCTTCTAGGTACCCTGGTTCCACGGGTAGTACATGAGATGGATCATGCACGTACTTCTTCAGCATGGATACATGGAATACATTGTGAACATTTCCAAGTGAAGGTGGCAGAGCAAGCATGTAGGCTACTGAGCCAACCCGGGACAAGATCTCAAATGGTCCCATGTATCTTGGGCTCAACTTCCCCTTTCTGTGAAACCTTTGCAAACCTTTAGTAGGAGAGATCTTGAGAAATACCTTTTCTCCTGGCTGAAATTCAATCTCCTTCCTGCGGGTGTCCGCATAGCTCTTTTGACGGGACTGAGCTGCTTTAATCCGTTCTCTAATAACGTCGACTTTGTCACAAGTCATTTGTATCATCTCAGGTCCTAACATTCGACGTTCACCTACCTCATCCCAATACAAAGGAGTTCTGCACTTTCTGCCATATAATGCCTCATATGGAGCCATCCCAATTGTAGCCTGGTAACTGTTGTTATATGCAAACTCCATAAGAGGTATATATTCTTCCCAACTGCCACTCATCTCCATTACACATGCCCTGAGCATGTCTTCTAATATCTGTATGGTTCGCTCCGACTGACCATCCGTCTGTGGGTGAAAAGCTGTACTCAAATTCAGCTATGATCCCAAGGCACGCTGTAAGCTTTTCCAAAACTTGGAAGTGAACCTCGGGTCCCTAGCTGAAACAATGCTCAATGGCACTCCATGTAAACGCACTATGTTGTCCATGTAAAGTTGTGCTAGTTTGGTCATAGAGAACTTGGTCTTGATAGGAATGAAATGAGCAATCTTGGTAAGCCGATCCACAATCACCCATATCGCATCCATTCCCTTAGGTGTACTTGGTAGTCCGGTGACGAAGTCCATTGTAATTCTTTCCCACTTCCATTCGGGTACTGGGAGTGGCTGAAGGGTACCATAAGGTCGATGCCTCTCAGCTTTCACTTTCTGGCAGGTAAGACAAGTCGCCACATACAGAGCTATGGTGACTTTTATGTTTGGCCACTAGTAACTTTGTTTGAGGTCTTTGTACATTTTGGTACTTCCTGGGTGGAGTGAGTACTCGGAGCTATGTGCTTCTCTCACTATTTTATCTTGTATATCCAAATCATCGGGTACACACAATCTGTCTCGAAACATCAATGCCCCATCACTGGCTAAAGTAAAATCTGGGTCGTTCATTGTTTGGTCTTGACCCTTAACTCTAATCCGCTGCAATTCAGGATCCAAAGGTTGCTTCATTATCACCTCTTGCCTAATTGCCGGATGCACCTGTAGAGCCGACAAGGATACTGTCAACCATTTAAGGTTTTCTGGTTGAGGTTCAAGCTCTAAGGTTGCCCCTCCATACAAGAGGGTTTCATCCATTAGCATCGCCTCTTGCACAAGTGGTGAGCTGACTGCTAAGTATGAGAGCGACACAGTCTGTGTCTTCCGACTCAATGCATCTGCCACTACATTAGCCTTGCCGGGATGATACTGAATATCGCAGTCATAATCCTTCATGAGTTCAAGCCATCTTCTCTGTCTCATGTTCAGATCCTTCTGGGTGAAGAAGTATTTCAGGCTTTTGTGGTCACTGTATATCTCACACTTCTCCCCATACAAATAATGTCGCCAGACCTTAAGGGCAAAAATGACCGCAGCTAGTTCCAAGTCATGAGTGGGGTAATTCTTCTCGTATTCCTTTAGTTGTCGGGATGCATACGCTATTACCTTCCCCCGTTGCATGAGAACACAACCCAAACCAACTTTGGAAGCATCGGTATAGACTGTCATTCCACCTGTGCCCTCAGGAATAGTCAGCACAGGGGCAGTCACCAACCTTTCTTTCAATTCCTGGAAGCTCTTCTCACATTCCTCTGCCCAGTCGAATTTCACACCCTTTTTAGTCAACTTGGTCATTGGTGCTGAGATCCGAGCAAAATTCTCGATGAAACGCCGGTAGTATCCAGCCAAACCCAAGAAGCTTCCAATTTCAGTAACATTCTTGGGGCTTTCCCATTCCACTACTGCTTTCACCTTAGCAGGATCTACTTCGATTCCGGCTTTAGACACTACGTGCCCCAGGAATCCAACTTGTTCAAGCCAGAATTCACATTTACTGTACTTGGCAAACAACTATTGATCCCTCAATCTCTGTAACACCATTCTCAAGTGTTGAGTGTGCTCCTCTTCGGTCTTGGAGTAGATCAAGATATCATCAATAAAAACAATTACCCATTTGTCGAGCACATCCTGAAATACTCGATTCATTAGATCCATGAATGCTGCCGGTGCATTGGTTAACCCGAAGGACAACACTAGGAACTCATAATGACCGTATCGAGTCCTAAATGCTGTTTTGGGTATATCACTACTCTTTATCTTGAGCTGATAATAGCCGGACCGAAGGTCTATCTTTGAAAATACCCTGGCTCCTTGCAACTGATCAAATAAATCATCAATGCGTGGCAATGGATACCGGTTCTTAATGGTTAGCTTATTCAACTCCCGGTAATCTATGCACATACGCAAACTACCATCATTTTTCTTGACAAACAACACCAGGGCACCCCAAGGTGAAACACTCGGGCAAATAAACCCCTTTTCCAATAGTTCCTGCAACTGCATCTGCAACTCCTTCAATTCAGCTGGTGCCATCCTGTATGGAGCCTTAGATACTGGAGCTGCTCCAGGAGTCAAGTCTATGGCAAACTCCAACTCCCTATCAGGTGGTAAATGCATCAGATCATCTGGGAAAACATCGGGAAACTCTTTAACCACCTTTACTTCTTCTAGAGGCGTAACTCTTGCATCAACATCGAGTACCGAGGCTATGAAACCCTGACATCCACTTTCTAGCAACTTTACCGCTTGGAGAGCGGAGACAAGGACCTTCCTCACCCTTTTCATTTTATCTGCTCGGTATACCCATTCTTTCCCTTCGTCATCTGTTACCTGAATCAGCCTTTCCGCACAGATCACATTAGCTCGATGAGCCGACAACCAATCCATACCCAATATAACATCAAAATTCTGCATATTGAATTTAATGAGTTGTGCATCAAAGTTCTTCCCACTAATCTCCACTGGGCACGGCCCATACACTTCCTTCAACTGTGCAATTTTACCAGTAGGCATACTAACAATCATTCCATGGTCTAGGATCCTAGGTGACATCCCAAGTTTCCCTACAAATCTCTTAGATGCGAATGAATGAGTAGCTCCTGAATCAAATAAAACATAGGCTGGTATGCCCGATATGGGTAGGATACCTAGTATAACAATGTATATAATTTCAGCAGGTCATCAATATTAATCATAATGAACTTCTTAATTTAAAATGTACCTGCTACAACTTCTGTACTAGCCTCAGCTTCCTCGGCTGATAGGGCATACATCCTTCCCTGCGGTTGACTGCCTCGAGGTAAGGGAGGTCGGTACGCAGAGGGCTGACTGGAGGGCAAGGCTGGTCGGGCCCGACAGTCTTTCGCATAATGCCCATAGGAATGGCAGTTGAAGCAACGAATCTGAGACGTCGGAAATGGAGCGGGGCCCCTCTGCACTTGACCCGCTGCAGATGGAGGTCGAGGTGGCCTTGGAGCTGTAGGTGCCACACTAGTGTTCGGGCGAAAAGAGGTAGAACCCGAACCACCAACTGGCCTAGGAGGGTAGCCAGATGGCCTATAGGGCTGCCTATACATAGGCCCAGAACTGTATGATCCACAGTAAGCCTTGGAGGAATTTCCCGCACCTGGGAATGGATTTGTTCTCTTCCACAGTCCAGGAGTGAGGGACTGTTCACCCTTCTGCTTATCTTCCATTGTTTTGGCCTTCCTTCTGTACAATCTGGCCATATTCGGTCAAATCCAAGACTTCAAGCACAGACCCAATAGATGCTTTTAGGCCTTTTAGGAACCTTGCTACCTTCTCTTCAGCGGTTCGCATATGCCTTGGGGTAAAATGGAACAAACTCTTGAATTGTTGTTGGTACTCAAGGACAGTCTTACCTCCTTGAGTTAAGGCCATGAACTCAGTCTCCTTTCGGTCTCTGAAACTGCGCGGATAATGGTTATCCAAGAACAACTCCTTGAACTGCTCCCAAGTAGGTTCTGGATGAGCAGCCATCAATATAGGTTTGGAGGCTTGCCACCAAGAATTTGCCTCTTTCTTGAGTTGCAACCCAGCACAAATAAGTTTCTGGGCATCTATGCACTCAAGCACCTCAAATATCTTCTCTAATTCTTGGATCCATTGATCCGGTTCCAGAGGATCACTCCCCACCTTAGAGAATACCGGTGGTAAGTTCCTCTTGAATGACTCCACTACCCTTGACGTATTACTCGTCGCCGGGAAGTTAGGAGCATAGACAGGATAGTAGGAGTATGGAGGAGGCATCCCATGCTGAGGAATACCGAATGGTGGGATTGGAGGTGTACCCACCGCTTGTGGTCCCGTTCCCGACCCTACAGGTGGGTCCTGCGGAGTGAGTACTCGGGGCGGTTGACCCGGTTGAGAAAAATCCAACTGTTGCTGGATGGCAGTCATAAATGCTTGCTGTTGCTGAAGCATTTGTTTTTGGAAAGCTTGTTGGGACTGCTGAATTATTATAGCAACATCTCCCGGTGTAATGACCGGTGGAGGGTCCGGAAGTGTAGTCATAGGTGGGTTCCCATGTGCCCCACCCTGACCAAGGGTCTCTGGAGGTAGTGGAGGTGAGGTATGCCCCACAGAACGGGACCCCCTGGGATTTTGTGGTCGACCGACCCGACGAGGACCCCGCGAGGTACCTCGGGCATTACTACCGGATCTAGTACGTACCATCGTATCCTGGTACCTGGAACACATCACACACCATATTGGTTAAACACCATAGAATTGATTTAGGCACACAATCATATGCCATTACATGAGGTGTTGTAGTGTATGATAGCCTGTAAATAATCATAGCTTAATTCCATGATACAGGCAAAGTCCACAGCATACATGCCAATGGTCCCACTTGACCATAGCATATTAATCATAGGAATAATATCAATAGTGAAAATCAATGTAATCATGCTAGGAGGGGAGAAGGGAAAAAGAAAAGAAGGAAAATTTTCAAATTTTCAAAATTTTTCCCAACTGTCATAACCGGTGGGCTGAACCGGCGGGTAGGAGCCCGCCGGTTATACCGGCCGGTTTTGCCCGTGTTAAAACACGAACAGGGCCCTACAGACCCTGTTCTGTCTTGTCTCTTTCCCCATCTCCTTTCTCTTTCTTCCTTTCTTCCTTGGGCGATCTTGGAGGTCTCCTCGGTGCCTCCACTCGCGAGTCTACTCACCCACTCGGCACTTTAGAGAAGAGTCAACTCATCTTCATTCAAGTAAGTTCCTCCTTTTTCCCTTTTTTCTCAGAATTTCCATTTGGGTGAAATGCATGTATAGACTTTGCCTTAGGTTGTCTTTCCATATTTTTCACCATAGAACAGTCTTTCCATGTGTTTATGATGATTCTACTGTAGTCATTCGTAGTTTATAGGAATTTCATCCCTTCATTTGGAGAAAACCCCAATTTGTGCCCTAGGTTTCCAAATTTTGGGGTTTCTTAAATTTTTGATCATTTTCTCCAATTGATGATTCCATTGTGATGCATTTCACTTGCTTTGTGCTTAACATGCTTTAATTTGCATAGATTATCCATTGTGCTTGGAATCCCCATGTATTTTCATGAAAATCCCTATTTTTGGCATTGGTTTCCTTGATTTTCCTCCCATACATGTACTCATGGAACTCCATAGTCTATTTGGGGTATGTTCTTGCATTTCCATCATCCCACTACTATGGCATTTCGTTCTAGACCTGGGGTTTCAAGCTTTTACATCATTGTGAATGAGTTGGTGCATTGGAATCGAATCCTCCCATGTTATTTATGCTCTTTCCCCTTTTTGCTGTCATTTTACCGTCTTGGCATGTTTCTATGCGTTGTCAACTACCGTGCTTCATGTCATAAGTTTCCTATCGTTCCTAGATTGTCGCCGTTCTGTTTTACATGAATTTGGTTTTGGACTTCCCTTTCTTAACGCTGCTGTCTTTTCCTTTCTGTACTAACCCTTACTTTCTTTTCTTATTGCCAGGATGTCGTCACGCACCGGCAAAGGACCATCTTCCTCTGGCGTTAGACGCAAGACCACCGCTTCTAAGCGGAAGAGTGCGAAGACCAGCTCTTCAGCTCCTCGCACAGGGAGACCTGCACCTGCCCAGTCTGACCCTACAGACTATGATGAGGAGCACTTCCTCAGTGCCGAGGCCGCAACCAACTAGCCCAACTTCCTGAAGGGGTCAGTGTTGATGGAGAAGACCGTGGTAGTCGAGGACTTCCACAAGGCTAGGCTTCAGGAGAGGTTCTCAGCATTGGGCTGGGACTCTATTCTTCATGTGGATCGACCATGCTACGAGCAGCTCGTCCATCAGTTCTATTGTAACCTGGAGGTGTCGTATCCGTACGGGGAGTTCACCATCAGCAGCTTGGTGAAGGGAGTGGACATCCAGCTGACGGTAGGCACCTTGGCCAGTATCTTGGGTATATCGGCGGTGGGACACCGATACTACAGTCCCCCCAGGGGTAGGCCTCAGGGACCGTTCATGAGCCTGGAGACACCGGACTTCATCTACGAGACCATCTGTGGCAGCAGCAGTCGCCCGGAGTCCGAGACATCCTTCTACCCTGAGGTTCGTCTATTCGCCCGGTTGATCCAGTTCAACCTGCTTCCCAGAGGAGGTCATCGGAACCAGGTGGGTTTCATGGTGGCTTTCATTGCATTCTGCATCTTCATGGCCGCAGAGGGAGGCGGCGAGCACTTGTGCCTCCCCTACATTATTCTCAGAACGATGGAGCACCACACTTCCCACCCAGAGGATGGAGGATTCCCTTACGGCAGGATCCTCACTAGGATCTTCGAGTTCTTCGGGGTGGATCTGAGCGGTGAGGAGGGGAAGACTCCGGCTGATAGGTTCGACCGGAGAAACCTCCTGAAGATGGGTCTCCAGACCCTCATGGATTCACCTCCTAGATCAGGAGCTCAGAGAGGTAGGGGTAGGAGGGCTGCCCCGATGGAGGATGTCCCCATGGAGGGGGAGTCCAGTGAGGAGGATGAGGACTACGTTCCTCAGGACGAGGAGGAGGATCTGATGGATGGCAGCATCCCTGAGGAGGCGCCTCAGGAGTCGAGAGGTCCTGGTCCTAGTTCTTCTAGAGTTACAGCCCCACCACCTGGGAGTGGTGCCTACGACTTTGAGGGCATGACGTCCTCCATGCGGGCCTTGCAGGATGGCCAGGTTCAGATACTGAGGCGGCTAGACGAGATTGTCTCCAGGCAGACCACCTTGGAGGATTCCTTCCTTAGGCTGGGTCAGGACTTGGACACCAGGGCCAATGCTATCTCAGCAGATTTTGGCCGACTACGGAGGGAGGTACGGCTGGTGAACGCGAGGTTTGATTATTACGATCGTCGCCTCAACGTCAACTCCAGGCCTCTGGCGAACGTGGTGATCATTGACGACGATGACGACGACCAGTGAGGGCTTGGCTCGGCCACCCAGCTGTTTATCCATTTTCTCTTTTTTTGTAGACATTGTATATTTATTTATTCTCATTCCACAAGGCTAGGCTTCAGGAGAGGTTCTCAGCATTGGGCTGGGACTCTATTCTTCATGTGGACCGACCATGCTACGAGCAGCTCGTCCGTCGGTTCTATTGTAACCTGGAGGTGTCGTATCCGTACGGGGAGTTCACCATCAGCAGCTTGGTGAAGGGAGTGGACATTCAGCTGACGGTAGGCACCTTATCCAGTATCTTGGGTATATCGGCGGCGGGACACCGATACTACAGTCCCCCCAGGGGTAGGCCTCAGGGACCATTCATGAGCCTGGAGACACCGGACTTCATCTACGAGACCATCTGCGGCAGCAGCAGTCGCCCGGAGTCCGAGACATCCTTCTACCCTGAGGTTCGTCTATTCGCCCGGTTGATCCAGTTCAACCTGCTTCCCAGAGGAGGTCATCGGAACCAGGTGGGTTTCATGGCGGCTTTCATCGCATTCTGCATCTTCACGACTGCAGAGGGAGGCGGCGAGCACTTGTGCCTCCCCTACATTATTCTCAGAACGATGGAGCACCACACTTCCCACCCAGAGGATGGAGGATTCCCTTACGGCAGGATACTCACTAGGATCTTCGAGTTCTTCGGGGTGGATCTGAGCGGTGAGGAGGGGAAGACTCCGGCTGATAGGTTCGACCGGAGAAACCTCCTGAAGATGGGTCTCCAGACCCTCATGGATTCACCTCCGAGATCAGGAGCTCAGAGAGGTAGGGGTAGGAGGGCTGCCCCTATGGAGGATGTCCTCATGGAGGAGGAGTCCAGTGAGGAGGATGAGGACTACGTTCCTCAGGACGAGGAGGAGGATCTGATGGGTGGTAGCATCCGTGAGGAGGCGCCTCAGGAGTCGAGAGGTCCTGGCCCTAGTTCTTCCAGAGCTGCAGCCTCACCATATGGAGCCCCACCACCTGGGAGTGGTGCCTACGACTACGAGGGCATAACGGGCTCCATGCGGGCCTTGCAGGATGGCCAGGTTCAGATACTGAGGCAGCTGGACGAGATTGTCTCCAGGGAGGAACGCATTATGGAGAGGCAGACCACCTTGGAGGATTCCTTCCTTAGGCTGGGTCAGGACTTGGACACCACGGCCAACGCTATCTCAGCAGATTTTGGCCGGCTTCGGAGGGAGGTACGACTGGTGAACGTGAGGTTCGACTATTACGATCACCGCCTCGACGTCAACTCTAGGCCTCCGACAAACGTGGTGATCATCGATGACGACGACGATGACCAGTGAGGGCTTGGCTCACCCACACCAGTTGTTTACCTGGTTCCTCTTTTTATAGACCTTGTTGTACAGTTATTTATTCTCATTCCTTGTATTTGCGATGCAACTGGATTCATTGTGGAATAATATATCTTTGGTAGTGATCATTTTGTGGTGGAATCAGGTGTTGAACACCGATGTAGTTTAATTGTGTACTTGCTATCTGTGATCATTGTTATTTCATATTGTCTGTTGTTTATCAGGTATTTGTGTAAAATTTTTAGAAATCTCATTTTACGCCGTTATGCTACCAAAATTTCGTCAACTAGTACCTTATAGGTTATAGTACCAACCTAATTACCTTTTATCTATACTCACGCATGCCATGAATGCAACATATAATGCAATCCCTTTTTATACTTTCTTTCTTTGGCTTTTAATCTTTAAAGCTTTTATATTAACCCAACCCCATTTCCCTATTATAGAGTCTACGGGATTTTAATGGTATGCTGTGAGTGGAGCAGAGCATCACGCTCTGATACCACCGTTTGTCACACTCCGTTCACACTGAACCGGAGCGGTGACCGAGTTAACACCGGTTAACCCAAACCTGCCAGGATCATCAGATACTATATTCCACCACAGCATACACACACTAACACAAGTTCATCAGATCAGCGGAAGACTAAGTTTTACCTGTGAATAAATCCCATATACTTGATACCCGAATTGTGATACAATAATTATATACATTTGGGCCCGAAGGCATGATATATACACAAAAAGAATATGATTCAAATACCAAGTATATACAGGAAATCATCAAAAACCATCAGAGTACACAGCTCGGCTCGGTTTCAAGGCTGGAGCTCAGCTCGGCATCAGGGTTTGTGCCCAACTCGGCATCACATAGAAGAGCTCAGCTCGGCCTCAGAAGTGGAGCTCAGCACAGCCTCAGAAGTGGAGCTCAGCACGGCCTCCAAGGTGGAGCTCAGCTCGGCCTCAGAACTGCTGTCCTGCAGCACAGCTCTCGCATAAGCAGTCAGCGTCGTGCTCAAACTCCTCAGGGGTCCACCAGTCCTCTTCAGGAAACTCGACTGTGGGACCCACCCCATGCTCCTCAGATGTATGACCTGCAAAATCATCTAAAAAGGGGGTGTACACGTGGGATGAGCTCACTAGCTCAGTAAGTAGAAAGATGGACCACACAGCAGTCCACACATCACAACACATCATATGCACTACATGTCATGCTATACATTTTAAATCACATCCACCTAAGCAACATTACTAAGTCCTTAGTTTTAGTGCTACTACAACCACAGTGCGCGTATACTCTGGGTACGAGCCGCGAACTCCCTCCCGCGATACACCCATAGGGCTGTCGGAGAAGGCCCACCGTGAGTACTCGGAAAACTAAAGACAATGCCGTCCACCGGCTCTCAACAGAAATGTAAATGAATGAAAATAAAGGTGCTGACTCCAGTAATTTAAAAGCAGTACGATTGGCCCTTTTGAATGTACCACCGGGGTTGTCGGCTGTCCTACACGACTCGTCGGGTGTAATGCCTAACCGCCACAGTGTCCGACAACCGCGACCCCTGCTTCCCCCCAAATGGCAACCCAACACCTTAACCCCTGTTGGGAAGGGTCGTAGTACGGGATGGTGAGAATCCTAATACTGCATGCTCCTATATGACAATAGTACGACTGCATAGTGCCTCCGTGTCCCATACCACGGGCCACCAATGCATTCATTTTCAAGTCGACCACGGCATCTAGTCTATCAATGCATTATGCTCCATGATGTCCACATTCAAAATATAAACATCTCATTCAATTTGCATTTGAAAAGTAAACATAGCATATATGCACATCAATGAGTGGAATGACTAATCTATATAGCATATTCATGATGACATGACTAGATTAGATATAGTTATATGAATGCCAAACAAATGCCTTGAAACAAGGCCAAACGTCCTCTCTCCACTTACTTGTAGCGTACAAGGATTCCCGTTCGGTACGGGTGAGATCCGGAGCGAATCGGGTAGGATTTGGTGAACCTAACAAAATTGAGCG
>NW_024870557.1:256782-398620 GCF_013358625.1 Macadamia integrifolia | reverse complement strand
CCCAAGCATACGATGTAGCATACGTATATACCTTAAAATACGGATATAATACCTGTTTTATCCGTACATAGCCTTATGGTAGGTGCACGTACACGGTTTGGGCACTCCCGTCTCTTCTGGCACTGGCTCGGACTTGTCGGGCCAGCCGGTGTTTAAGGTCACCCATGCCATCATAGCCCATAAGGAACCCGCTCTAATTTCCTTTGGCACGGTTCCTGCATGGTTAAACCGGTTCAACCGCGAAATCAGACCGGGTTTAAGAAGCGGGGTATTACAGAAACTCTGTCCAAATATCATCACAGTCAACATCTCTCAAGAAAGGAACTTAGAGGTTAAGACCATCTTCCCCTTAGCCATGAGAATCTGAAAGAATGTCTGAGACGATACTAATCAGGGGCCCACCCCTCTTGACCCGAAACAGGGGTTAAGTTCAGGTATAGTTTCTCAACTGAATTGTTATCATATAGACTTTATATAGACCCTGTTTTAGTGTACATAGTCGTTTAAATTTAATTAATGTATATATGACTGATAACTTAGCCATGCATATGGAATAGGAATAACTATGAAAAATGTTCGTTCTTAAGCATTTAGTAGGAAGACCGATTAAACCAAGCAGATTGGGTCCCTAACACCTTCCTAACTCTGTAACCTGACACTTACCCTAAATCTCTAGACTAGGCCAATTTTTGGGACCTTTTAGGTCCTAGGCCTATAATCCTAGGTAGTGACTCCAAACCCTTTTGTATGATCCCAATCCCCTTATTGGACCATCATCAAACCCTCATCTAGAATGATAAACTTTAAACTCTTGCAAAATAGGCATCCACGTATCTCCGAACAGCGATACAACGGTGCGGGGCCCGTAAGCAAAGCACATATGACACACCCCTCCCTCATGAAATAGAAAGAGAGGAGAGAGGACGGACTGGATGTAAGTCCTTCCCCCCTAAGGGAAGAGAGACATCTCATTATTCTCCAGCCGCTACCCTCATATTAAGTTCAAGGGAATATTGTTGGTGCTTAGTGATGGTGACTTGAGAGATACTATTTTGGGAGAAGCACATAGCTCTCCATACTCCATTCACCCTAGCAACACCAAGATGTACAAGGACCTAAAAGGTCCCTGCTAGTGGAAGGGAATGAAAAATAATGTAGCCACACATGTGTCGAAGTGCCTCACTTGCTAGATAGTCAAGGCAGGGAGACAAAGACCCATGGTTTACTACAATGGCTACCTATTCTGGAGTGGAGACGAGAGAACATTACCATGGACTTTGTCACAGGATTACCCCACACCAGCAAGAGTATGGATTCCATTTGGGTAGTTGTAGACCGCTTGATCGAAGCAGCTCACTTCATCCCTATTAAAGTCACCTTTTCTATGGACAAGTTGGCCGACTTATACATTGACAACATTATCTGGTTACATGGTGTACCAGTTAGCATCATCTCTGATTGAGATCCTAAATTTACTTCTAAATTTTGGACATATGTGTAGAAGGCTATGGGAACATGGATGAATTTCAACACAACATTTCACCAATAGACTGATGGGCAGTCAGAGAGGACTATCTAGACCCTAGGAGACCTACTCTAAGCATATGCTCTGGCTATGAGTTACAGTTGGGATGACCATATATCTCTTGTTAAGTTCTCCTACAATAACAACTATCAGGCCACCATCGGTATGTCTCTGTTTGAATTGCAGTATGGCATGAAATGCTAGACTCCCCTCTGTTGGTACGAAGTTGGTGAATGACACATCCTAGGTCTAGACTTGATATAAGCCACCAGTGAGAAAGTGGATGTGATCAGAGATAGAATCAAGGCAGCTCAATCTAGACAAAAGAGTTATGCAGATGTTAGGAGAAAACATTTGGAGTTTGATATGGGGATAAGGTATTCTTACAAATCTCCCCAGTGAAAGGGGTGATGCGGTTCGGCAAGAAGGGAAAGTTGAGTCATAGATATATGGGACTTTATGACATTTTGGAGAGGATAGGATTGGTGGCATACCGGATAGCCTTACCAGAATTGGAGGGCACCCATAATGTCTTCCATGTATCTATGCTGAGGAGGTACATACCTGACCCGACTCATGTTCTAACATATGTACCTCGTGAGTTGGATGAGGATTATGCTTATATAGAATTTTTGGAGAAGATTGTTGATCGAAAGGACCACATCTTCCGCAATCGTACTGTTTCATTCATCAAGGTGAAGTGGCTGAACCACCCAAAACAAGAAGCCTCTTAGGAGTGAGAAGATGAAATGAAGAAGCAGTACCTTGGGTTGTTTGACTTACCAGGTACATTCAATTTCGAGGACAAAATTCTTGTAGGTTGGGTGTGTTACACCCGTGCCCTAACCCAATCAAATTTAGACTTTTGTGATAGATCTCAGACCAGAAATACAAAGCACTAATGGGTTTTAGCTTATGGCAACTTATTGCAAAAAGGGAAAGGATGATCCCGCTTACTTGTGCATTTGATCCAATCCAACTAGAGTGGATTCAAAGCTTTCGATCCTAGACGTACATGAATTCCCACTTCAACGTTCGTGTCTCAACATGTAACGAAATTATCGCAGGACCATGCCCATAACCTACGGAAACTCCCTATGGGATGACCAAGTGGCAACAATAAGCCGTCAATGCAGAGCACTTCCTTGACCACCGGAAACAAGGCCATCAGAGACACCTGGGCTGGATCCGGTGGCCTAATGTGCTACTGATTGGGTTCCGATGCCAATAGAGCCCACCACTAGCATCATGACCAGTCCTGAAGGACCTCACACACTCTCCCACACCTTTCCCCATGACTTATACACCCTATGATTCTAAGGAGGTGGGCCCATGTGTCTCGAATGGCGGATTAACCAACATGGACCAGACAAGTGCCAACCAAACAGACCCTAAGTATCCTACCTACAATAAGTAGGAGAAGTGAGATCATTTCTCACTTCTCACTTATCCAAAAAATGGGAAGGAGAGAAAAGAGGAGAGAAAGGAAGAGAGGGAAGGAGAAGGAGGAGAAGGAAGAGGCTCACCCTGGCTCTCGGCTTCGCACCTTGTGGCCAGATTCTTGTTGGAGGTAGGTACTAACCTCCCCTATCACCTCTTCTCTTCCATTTCTAGTTTGGATTTGGGGTAAAGTAGTGAACCATCGGGTTGGAGGGGTAAGCCTCGACCTTAGCACCTCCCGAATGTTGGGTGAGTGTACATTTCACTCTCCCGTGTGATTGTCGAGCTCAAACCAAGCCAGGTGAGCTCCTGCAACACTTTTGACCAAATGTGTAGTTAGGCTCTATGGAATCGAGAGTTGGCTTAGATGAGAGGGTAAGAAGACCTCCTATAATCTCCATGGAGCAGATCGTGAAAATCAGGCCTGAGCCAGAGGACCCCCAAATCACTTGGACCCTTCCTCATAATCAACCGAAAACAGCCATCGAAAACACCTGGGTTGAATCCGGTGGCATATTTTTAGTGAAGCTCTGGCCCTTAGGAGCTCTCTGTCAAGGTCACTGGAAACAAGACTAATATTTTAGGTGGAAATGGTCTATTTCTTGTAGCATATTTTCGGTGACCTTAATATTCTGTCCCAAATTTGATAAAAGTTGTACTCTTTGGGGCAACCCTTGTAGGTCCCCCTCTGATGTTTTCAACACCTATTAATATCCGATTACCCTTGTACATAGGACAGAGACAAGCACATACAATAAGATCGAAAGTGAGCTGAACACCAATTAACACACTTAGAACTTCTTCTATCGAAAGTACAACCAAGGTGAGGGATGATTGACTTTATTTTGTGGCGTGTTTCATATTCTTAGAATTGTTCACATGTGTTAGAAATTATGAATGCTCTTTAATTGTTAAATGTATGTGTGAATCTCATGACATATTATGTTCATCAAATTATTATGATTATGACATTGGAAATTATGATATGCAATGTATGTTGAGATGTGTGACGGGGTCCGGTGTGGCCGAGGTTGTTCCGATACCATGGTCACCTTGTGGATGTTGCATTCATGCATTGTATATGTGCATTAGATTTAGATGTACTCATGGATTGCACTTTGTGGTCGATGGTGATTCCAATATCGTGCACTCTGGGACTATACATGGAAATGGGTATGCTTTGTGCTCGATGATAAACCTGGTATCGCGTAGTCCACACTTAACTACCTGTATCCTAGATAGGCTTGGAAATGGATGTGATGTGGCCAATGGTTGATTCTGGTATTGTATTCCATACTAATTGTATCATTATGCAAGGCATGTAGGTGACATTCCCTATGCTACGTCCCCTTACCAACAGGAGGTAAAGTGTTGGATAACCCAAATGTGGTATGTTCGATGAACCTTTCCGGAATGCCACTCTCGCGGTATGATGTGATTGTTTTCGGAGGCAAAAAATAGTTCAATGTGGCTGATGATGATTCCGATGTTGTGACTACCAGGAGGGGGTTATCCAGGGTTTACTGAGTGATCGATGGTCACATTTTGGGACCAGTAGGCTCCTAATCATGACTAGGGTTTGTATCGTTGGGTGACCGATGTACGTGTTCTGGGACCAGGGATACAACCTAATGCATCGTAGTAGCATGAACCCGACTTAGTTGTATGCTAGGTGGATTAATAATCAAATAGATTACATCATTCACATGATGAACTATGTGTTTGATTCTACACTTATGACATCATAGATTATTGTATATGTATGTGCATGAACCCCACCCCTCACTGAGCTAGCTGGAGGTCACCCCACATATATATTACTTTTTAGATGAAGATGCAGGCACTGTAGTGTCGTTGGGCTGTGACTCTACTTCCTCCTAACCCGAGTACAGAGTAAGTGGCTGGTGGATGCCAAAGGTTGAAGAGCATGACTCGAATTGTGCTTGCGACACCTGTGCCTACTCGGCACCTTGAGAGGCTTGGTTGACTTTTTGATATCGAATTATAGAATGGTTTTCTTTTGGGCTTATTATATGTAAGTCATGAAACAAATGTAATTGAACAACATGGTTATGATTATATGTTATCACTAGATGTTACCCCATTTAAAATATGTTCCGCTTTATTATACTCTGATTCCACTACAATTATTCTTATGGTTTGATGTTTGTGGTTGTGAATGTTAAGGTACTGCTATCAGAGATCCTTGTAGATGTGTAAGACAGGTAAGCGTCTTACTCATACCACTAGTATTCCTAGAACGTGGAGCAGGGTGTGACAACTATTGCATTACTTTTTCAGTTTGTATGGACATGTCATATGTTTGTTTCTTATATATATTGTTCACTTGTTATTTTATTATTGTGAACTGTGGATATTGTATATGGATTTGTGGAGGTTAGTTTGTAAGATGGGACATAGTGAGGTCGAAGGGGGATTCTGGCACTGTGTGCTCGGTGTATGTGGATATTGTGTATGATGTATGGTGATTGTACCCACATCATTTAGAATACATATGGTTAGGATAGCACAACTCCAAGTGCTACAACCCTTGCTAATAGGGGGATAGGTATAGGTTAATCCCAAAAGGGTGGTATGTCTTACGAGAATACCACATCCACAGTACGATAGACTGCACTCAAAGGTGGACACAACATGGGTGACCGACGTGTAGGATTCCAGGACCATGGTTGTAGTGGTTACCTTTGGAGGTTCACAGGGTGACCAATGTGTAGGATTCTGGGACCTACAAACTTCTAACTCATAATTAGCTTGTATCTCTAGAGCCTGACGTACTGGGAGGGGATACCACCTATGTTGCGTGACATTAATACCAAATGTGGACTTAGTAATAGATGTAGGAAAAGTAGTGTAATCAAATGGACTCATGTGGCATCATGTAACTATTGTGGAGCATGTATTGCATCATTTATTTGCATATGCTTGCCTGCACATCCCTCATGGGCTTGTGAAGCTCACCCCTTCTTTTTAGATGGTGGAACTAGTGCTGAGGAATGATTAGACTTCAATTGCGATTATGAGGCTTGAGTTTGCAAGGCACAAGGATGCTAATGGATGTCACTTCACTATTTATTTTAGTGTAAATATTTATGAATTGTGTAAGATGTAATTATTATACCTATGGGTTGATGTCATTGGGCCTATATTAATGTATCTAACATCTTAGTGAATCACTAGTGATATGCATTATTTACAATTTTATATGCATACTCTGATTTTAGTTGTGATCTTGGGGGCATTTGTGAATTAATTTACTGCATCTGTGATACTGGAGGGTTAAGCTGACTAGGTTTGAGAATCCAATGCTGCATACCTTGGCTTATCGGAGGCGGGGTGTGACAACAATTAAAACATCAAAGGTTGGGCCCAACTAGCTGAGATGCACATGGGGACCGGGAAGACTGAGAATCCTGGCTTGTAATTGGCCTCCTAAATTGCACTGAATTCAGACTAAGATAAGGCCCATTGGAAGCCTTGTTGGATCCTTTAAGCTCCTGGGGCATCATAGGCCTCTTTCCCATGCCTTGTTGTGTCATGTCGTAAAGTTATCCCAATACCGGCCTTCAATAATAGACTTGGCCACTTGTACGGCCTCAACATAGGTTTAAAACTTGAGCCTTAAAATCACTGCACTGATGTTGGGCCTAAACCCCCTCTTAAACTTCCTTGCCATAGACCTACACTTTTCAAGTGTTCGGGAGCAAAGTGGTACAACTCTTTATACCTCTACTACTATTCTAGCACTGACCTTGGTCCTTGGATTAGTGCCATGAACTCAGCATCTCTTCTATCCCTGAAACTTTTTGAAAAATGATACTCCGTAGTTCCTATCTCCTTGCCCGCTAAAATAGTACTATCGGATAGTCCATGAAGGGGTTCTCCTAACCTATTGGTTGATGATGGGGTTCTAGTTGGCTCCTCTTTTACTAATATTTAGGGATAGAAATCTAAAATGCCTCCTTGAAGTCCTTCCAAGTGGGGTTGGGATGTGTGACAGTTAGAAGAGGTTGGGTGGAACTCCACCAAGCATCCATTTCATTTTGAAGCTGATAACTCACACACAAAAAATTATCCTCACTAGAGCAGCCCATCACTGTAAAGGATTTTTCCATGCCCCGGATCCATTTTTTCGGCTGTAGTGGATCCTACCAACACTCGAGAAATATGGAGGTTGGAGTTCCTAGTACTTCTCCATCATCCTAATCATATTTGTCCATGTAAGCACTATCTCTTGGCTTCGTGGATTGAGAGGTGTAGGAGGTGTGAGTGGAAGTAGGTGCCTAGGTTGGCACAAGTGGCGTGAGAGGTGTAGGGGTGCACTCCTGGCTTCCATGGCAGCCTAGAGGTTGGAGTTCCTGGTACTTCTCCATCATCCTAATCATATTTGTCCATGTAAGCACTATCTTCTGGCTTCGTGGATTGAGAGGTGTAGGAGGTGTGAGTGGAAGTAGGTGCCTAGGTTGGCACAAGTGGAGTGAGAGGTGTATGGGTGCATTCCTGGCTTCCATGGCAGCCTAGATGCGTGTATCTATTCCAACCATAAATTGTTCCTACAGTTGTTACATTCCCTGCATCATGTTGCCCATTATGGCGAAAACATCTTTTGCAGTAAGGACCAGTGGGGCAGCAAGTGCATTAAGTGGCATGCCTCTGCCTCGCGCAGGGGAAACGAGAGGAAGTGGATTAGAGTTAGAGTAGGTGTTCCTGTGCGACATAATTTCAGTGGAAGGAATCAAGCATTAACCGCCATAACAGCAACAAGATTCAAAGAGGTATTTAAAACAGTTGCAATTAGTATAGATAGGGTATCCGTGCATGTGGGAGTTGTGGGGCACAATTAGAATTTGTAAACAAAATTTTCTCCACACCAGTTGATCTAACCGGTAGGTCAGTGCCCATTGTTGGTCTCATTGGTAGATCAACCAGGAGCTAAAAAAAAAAATAGGAACCTCATATTGCCCTCCATTGGTAGATCATACCGGCAAATTCGACCCAACCGGTAGATCTAACTGGCATATGGTCCAACAGCTGTAAAAACTCAGAATTTATCATTGATAGGTCCCACTTGTCAATCAAAGTGGATCGAATTGGTCGATCAGTGCGGGAAAATCTATTTTAAAAACAGAATCCGTGACTCATTTTCTCACTTCTAGTCTCACTTTTGGCTCCAGAGAAACGACCGGAGAAGCTTCCTAAGGATTTCCTACCTTCAACCGGGGCATCCTCCATCGATTTTTCACCGTACAAATAACTCTAAATAAGTTTTCTAACCTTCTTAATGGTGAAATTCAAATTTCTTCCATTTTCAAACCCTAGGTTCACTTTTTCTCCATAAACCATAGGTTTTCGAATTCTTGGTTGCATGAGTCTATGAGTTTTTTGCTTTAATCTACATACAACCCATAATGTAATGTATTCTCCTAGGTTGAATTGCAACCATGTCACCAGGACGTCATTCTCATCACAAGACCACGACATCCCATTCATCTAGTTAGTACCAGCTCTGACAGAACATTGTTAGATCATTCTGCCACTGCCACATCACTTTATCAGTTGTACTACTTAGTTGACTCAGAATACATTGTGGTGCACTATGTTGACAACAATGACAACACCACATGCACTATATGTACAACAGCTTATCCTAGATGCAAAAGATGAATTCAGTAAAAATTTGCTTTCTTTATTGTTAATCAAGATAAGTATATCCAATTCCATTAAAAAAGTGGTATCTTCAACAATTTAATTTAAAAAAAAAAATGCATTTTTCTATGAAGACCTAGAAAAAGAAGAAGATGAAGCATTTATTAGAGTTGGACTTAGTTTAAATATCCTTTGGCTCCGAGGAAAAATGTAATCTAAAACCAAATAAAAACAATAAAAGGGGCTTTATTCTACCATAAAACCACACTAAGATAATTTAATAGGCTTTGTAAAGCCATAATAAAGTTTGGGTACAAGTGACGTTAATATTACCGTACTTTATTTGTTAAACACAATGAGGAAAGAGTATACCCTTTATCATACATGTGTAGCATGGCGGTGACAATATAATGATTTGGAGGAAAAGAAGATCCCAAAGGATCAGCTCACTCTTGGATAACGTAGAGGGGGTGAATATGTTATCATTAGTAGATTTAAACATCTTCCACTTTTCAATCCTTAAATATGATTATAATTAAAGTGCAAAAAGTAAATGAGGTAGGAAAAGGAGTTCTATTCTCTCCAAATGGCCATTTGCGCGTGGAAGCCTATATTGATGTAAGTTGGGCTAGCTATCTAGATGATAGAAGATCGACTTCTGGATATTGCACCATGGTAAGAGGGAATCTTGTCACATGGAGGAGCAAGAAGCAAGAAGTGTTTGCAAGATCCAACGCTGAAGCAGATTTTAGGGCCATGGCACAGGGCATATGTTAACTTCTTTGGCTCTAGGATCTCCTTTAGGATTTATGTGTTCCTATTGCTTTCCCCATGAGTGTCTATTGTGACAGTAAGTCTGCTATCTGCATTTCTCATAGCTCTATTGAGCATGACCAAACAAAGCATGTAAAGATCAACTACCACTTCATAAAGGAGAAGTTGGAACAGAGCACTATTTGCATTTCATTTGTAAACTCTGAAGAATCTTAGTAGTAAATTATTCTATCCAATTATAAGAAAGTTAGGCATGTTTGATACGTATGAACCAACTTGAGGGGGGGGGGGTTTTAGGGATGTTTTAGAATCCAAATGGGTCCTTCAGGATTTTGGTCTTTGTAATATTCTAAAACATCATTATAAATAAATGAGGGTTATAAGACATAAGCTCAATTCCCCAAAGCAATACCCCCTTATTTCTTCTATTTCTTAAACACAATTATACCTTATCCTATTCCCCACCACCTGTTCTTGTAGCTCAACCTTTGAAAATCCATGGCACCAGGTTGTGCCGCACCAAACTTGGTCCCACCTAGGCACCATGGCAGCTGGCCATCGCCTTGGCTCACCTTGCTGTCATTACAATTATGTTTGTAACAGTGTCCGGTGAAAATGGAATTTGATCCCCAGTCACGGGTACAACTTCCATAGGCTTTACTAGTGAAGCACCATGGCATATTTCTATGCAATGTTTGGTGCAACCGTCACTGGAAATTCATGTTCTGCCAATTTAATGAGATCAACTGTCTGCTGACAAGGAAGACCCTATTATGCTTTGATTATTTGCACCATTTAGAATCTCCAATCAATTCTTCTTGCCATTGGTCAGTTCTACCCTTAGCTTTCTCATCTAGCATATTTGTAACAACACTAACAGGATCTGATTTTCAAGATTTTGGTATCATTTGTTTCAGGATTCTCATCTCCCCTTTTTATCTGGTCTCCTGTATAATTGTGAAGTTAAACAGGATTCAAACTTCATAATTATGTCAGAATTACCCCCATCATCCATCACTACTCCAGTTGACATTCTTAGACAATGCCTTTGCTCCCTTGGACAAGGTACTACCTTTAACCTCAAGCCGCAGAAGAAGAGAACAGTATCTAGCAATCGAGTAATTTTGGAAAGAGTTCCAAACATTGGAAGGATAATAAATATAGATTAAGCAACAATCTGTTTCCTTGACCCACTCTGACAAGCAAAGCAATTCAATACCATGTGCCAAGGAATTCAGGATAATGAATTCAGGACACCTATTATACATTCCATGTGCCAAGGGACAGCTATTTAGAACTGTTGTCACCAAGGTCACCCAAATGATACAATCTGAACCAAAGGACAGTTGACTCACCATAATCCTTTACATAAGAATCTTAAAAAAGCTAGAAAGCTACGCCCAAGAAAATCTAATTGGGTCAATTTTGTTCCCCCCCCCCCCCCCCCCCCCCCCCCCCCAAAAAAAAGGTGGCTTCATTAATTGGCATGTCTTTACCACCATTCAAGAGGTCAGCTTCTACTCTATCCATTGATCCTGATAAGAACAATCATTTAGACACAGTTTGCAATGTATTCCTCAGAACCTTATAAAATGGCAATCTTTACTTCTCTACACATAATAAATTAGAATTGGTAATAGTTGAGCCTAACCTTAGTTTAGGCAACAAAATGATTAGTCGGAAAGTACTTACATTTGGCTTATGAGGCATCACAAAAGATGACAGCAGAGCATATCTTGGTGGAGGAAGTGCATCAGGAGCTGATCCTGCAGTATAAGCCAACCCCAAAAGGCTATGTATGCCGTCGTAACTCAATTCCTGGATAAAAAGTATAAACAGGTTTTACTTGCACAAATGTTTACTGATGACATTGTGAACTGCAAGTAACTCGGATGGGTAAATCATTATGTGCTTGGTACAGTAGTAGCAACAATTTCCTCAACAAAATAAGGATACTTGTGACACCTAAACATATCTAGGAGGAAGTACGCATGCTAAATGAGATTTTAAAACAAAGATGAAATCATATTAGTCATTCAAAGATATAAAGTACAGAATTCCAATACCAATAATTGCAAGAAAGAGAACAAATAGGAACCTTTAATGTGACAAATGTTGACAAGAAATATGATCTCATGACCACACAAACAATGGAGCCACATTGAAGGAACTTTCACACGCTGAGTTACGTGCATGACCTGGAGATGGCCAAATAGTTATTACTACGTGCATGACATGGAGAAACAGGCTGAAGCATCTTAGATCGACGTTGTTCCTCAGCCTGAATGATGGAATAGGCTTCCTCAAGTGTGGGTGACGGAACACGATTAAGCACATTAGCCCTAATCTGATCATATTCCACATTGAGACCGGCCAGAAAATCATAAACACGGAGCTCCTGCTCATGCTTCTTAAACCCAATAACAACAATCTCACAAACAGGTTGATAAGTCTTATAATAATCAATCTCATTCCACATACCCTACAGATCAGAGTAATATTGAGCCACAGAAAGCTCTTTCTGAGTAGCCCGATGAACCTTCTTCCTCAGTTCAAAACACTGGGCATGCTTGCCCACATGGGAATAGGTGGCCTTAGTGGCCTTCCAGATCATAGCAGCATAATCAAGTAACAGATATGTCTGAGCAATATATGAGGACATAAAATTAATAAGATTGGACATTATCATCCAATTGGCAGCATCCCATTTGTCCTATGTAGGACCTGAAACAAGAGGGCATACTGAATCACCTGTGAGAAAGCCGGCATAATCACGAGCAGCAATCGACAGGTAAGACAAACCAAATCAGAACTTGATGGTGCTAGTCGGGAAGAGGGGATAGTCATGACCAGAGGAATGACCCCCACCTTCTTGAGTAACTGATGTCTCAGAATCCTCAAATGCCATGGGTGCAGAGTCAGTAAGCAAACAATCATAAGAAAGGACAACCAAGCCAGACCTAATCAAGCATCGATATGGGGTATGAATGATGCCAAGACAATGGCCCCCAGTGGGAGAACACTCACCACTGAGAGAGCCTATGAGAAGCAAAATCACCCCACCTTACAAAGAAATTTTGGGACTTAAGGTGGGCCAATGTGTTGAGTTTGTGTGGGCTGTGAGAATAGTCTGTGTGTGGGTCAGTGAAGGTCAGTCTGGACCTATATAGGTCAATGTAAAGGAAAGAATGTCTCACAGGTCAGTGCCCTTCCAAATAGTCTGTTGTTAAGTCTTGGTAAGGGGAATTCAACTAAATTATGGACTAGGGGCTGTCCACAGGGCTGTCCACGGACAGTATAGATTGAAACTAATTACTATAATTGAATTGATGTATAGAACCTAATTCACTCGGAAAGGATGCGCGATCACAGGAATTCATAAAAAAATATTGGATTCAGGTATCGAGTTGAGTGAGTGATTGTGACTTTTTTTTATGGAGTGTTTTCTATATATTTTATTCCATGCTTACACATGTGTAATGGAATGATCGATGTTATGTAATGTATATTATATTTCTACTATAGCACATGTGGATGTGATTTGGGATGGACAGTGTGGGCATGGATTTTGTGGATGTGGACTGTGGCTATAACTGTGGTTCTGGCGGTCTAGGTCACGGTGTGGCCGAGGTGTGTTTTGGTACCGTGGGCCCAGAGGTCAGTATATGTACGAATGATATTGGCTGATTTGTATGCATTTAGAATTGCATTGGGCTACGATCACAACCCCAGTACTATAACCCCTTGCTAATAGGGGCGAGGTATTGGCTAATTCCAATTGGTGGTAGGCCTGACGAGACTACCATGCCCGAGGTACGACAGGACTGTCTAATACAGGCACAGCATGGTACAACGAACTATACGCATAACTGTTAGACAGCGTGACAGTCAGGGTTATTATATAGGGGTTGGCTGAAGGATTGAGGTTCTTTCCGGGACTAACTGATTCCTGCTTGTAACTAGCTTGTATCTCTGAAGCCCAACGTACTGGGGAGGTACATACGTTGCTTATAGCACTAAAACCCAAATTCAGACTTAGTAATTAGGATTATTATAATGGAAATGGATCATGTGGTTGAGCACTAATGTATTATATAATGTATGGTTGTGAGCATGCATTGCATTTAGCATCATGAGATGGAATAGTCATACTTTGTTCTAAGACCACCCAAAAGCTCATAAATACAAGTTGCTCCCCTTGGTCCTACATTTGCAACACATCATGGTCGTCACCACTAACAAGTAGAGAATTCAATTCTTCATACATTCTCTTAAAATCATCAAAATACTGGGTCAACGGAAGACCCTGCCGATCAACACGATAAAAGTCCTAAGATAACTCATAGATGTGGGAGAGATTGTTTTATCCAGCGTCATTCATATACTCCCATAACTCCTTCACAGTATCAATATGGGTGACAAGATCGAAAATCGAATTCTCTATAGAATTTATAGGTTGTCCAGAATTCATCCATCAACGGTATTTCATGTTGTATCTGCAATAGGCTTCGCCTTTATAAGATATCTTGTTGATCATGACCAGTCAGAACAAAGTGCACAGTTTTCTTTCATTTTTGAAAATTGGTAGCCCTGCAAGTTTCTCCTCTGTGATTCTATGAGAGGATTAAGATACAACCTTAGTCACTACACTCTTTGCTTAAGCTATTGATGCAAAGAATACAACAAGCAATTGTCAACAAAACCTTACAAAAAGTTGATCTCAAGAACCCTGTTCCAGAGAAAATCGATGACCCTGCTCTAGAGAAAAATCGGTCCACAAGAGATTGATCTAATAAGCAATCAATCCCAACAATGTAACCCTTCAATAGAGATCAATTGATCTGCCAAAACCCTGACAAACTCAATTTCTCCATAAGATTTAACCCTAGACTTCAATCTCTAATCCACAAATCATAAATCACAAATGAGACCTAGTTTTTAAGGTTGGTTATTAACTAGTCCCTAAAAGACACCAAAAAACAGCATAGGATGTTGCACCCCTTTCAAAGAGAAATCGAAAGAAGCTTCAAATCAAGATTCTTGATGGTTCACTCACCCTTGATTGAAAAAGGAACTTGTGATACTCCGTACCAGAACACAGTTGCATTCCTCAGGTGCCAAGTCATAGCAGTGCACTGAGGGCAGCTGAGCAAGTGAAGTGTACACAGTGAACATGGTCCACCTAATTTGGCCTGTGTACATTGAGCTAATTTGGAAAGAAAATGGGCCTACTCTATGGTCCTAAGGTCACACACTTCAAACCTGAGGACCCAGGGCAAATGGCTGCATTGTGGGCATAATTAAGGATCTGCCCCCCGGCCAGCCAGTGGTGCTGTCTGTAGGAAAACTGCATTAATTTGATGTGGGGCCAACTGCCTCACAAGCATGGACAAACCAGTCCCTCTTCTCTCATTTAAAAACACCGATTTCGTTTGGGAGAGGGAGAGAAGATTGGATTCGGGGCTGCTGCTGCTGTCCTTTCGCTCCTGCTGCCCCTACTGTGCTCTACTGCTGTAGTTAAGGGTGTCATGCAAGTGGTGTATGCTGCTGCTACTATGTTGCTGATGTACTTCCTCAAATTCTGAAGTTTCTTGTACAAGCAAGCTGAATTGGGAGCTGGGAATTGCATGCTGCTGCCCCTTTTGCTGCACCTGCTGCACCTGCTGTACCTACCGGTATACCTACACATATTGTGAGTAAATACTCCTGTATTTACTTTACTGTAGGTGTCCTTCATGATCTGAAGTGTTAATAGTCAAATTCCCAAGCATGCAGCCACCTAGAATGGAACTTTGGACAGCACGCATGGGAATTTACCTAATTCAGCCATAGAGACCTAGATGAAACACTCATACATGCTGTACCTGCATGTAAAGGTGAGAGTTCATCTTTGATTTGGCTGTAAAATAGGTTAATTGCATGATGACACCTGTTAGCAGTAAATTTTCCAAGCATGCAGCCACCCAGAACTGGGAAACCTTGGACTGCATGCATAGGACTTGGGGCTGATTCAATTACAGAGACTCTGTAGATACCATATGCATGTGGTTGCAGTTTTATTTTGTCTCTGTAGTCTCCTACAGCTGGAATTTGGGACATGTATGGGAGTTTTATCCCAGAGATGAAAACCCAGCTGTAACACCCATATAGGCAAATGATGCTTTCTGAAATTGTAATTAGTATACAAACCTGTAGCCCATCCCTGCAGCCACCCACAAGTTGGGTTTGAGCTCTGCATGTTGGGGAACAAGTTTCCAGAGCTAGGACCACCATCCCAAAGAAGAAATTGGAGAAATAGAGTGGGTACAGAGACCCAAACCCATCTCTGGGAACCCTAGAAGTTGGGGTTTTTCTTATATGCTTAAATTTATGTAACTGGGGTTGGAATGCTGAACTTGATCAGCCAATTTCGCATTTGGAGCATGCTATAGTGTCTTGCTGTATTTTGCTAGTCAATTGAGAAGAATTTACCCAGTTCTTCTCTGATTTAGGTGAATGTTCTCAATTGATCTCTTGGAGCTGGAGCATGGTAAATCCATGATCTCTGCAACCCTTCAGCTCCATATGAGAGATTTTTTATGGGAAACCCCAGTTTGGTTATATGGGTATGTTGGTTGTTAGATTGGGAGTTAAATTGGAATAATTCCCTCTCATCAAATATGTTTTCCTAAAGAATCTTATTATGTGAGCCTAACTGAGGCTGAGACATGGACCATCCTTGTTTTCTCATGTCCTTCCACTCTCAGCCAAGGGTAAATTGAGAAGGGAAGTGCTCAGATTTCAGCCCAGCAACTCCAAGTCGCTCAATTATGGAAATCTGTGGAAATTGCTGGGCTGAGATGTTGCTTAATGAATGGGGTGATATGTTGAGTTGTTGAACGACCTTAGGGGAAAGATAAAACCATCCGCTGATGGCCAAGAGCATTGGCCCTCGGCCTTGTACACAACCCAAGCCAGCAATGGTTAAACCCACATGTTGCTGAATTTCAAAAAACCACTGCTTGAGTGGGTTTGAGTGATCTTCTCTTATCAATTTGAGGGGAGTAACCCTCTTGGATTTTACCTTTATGGTATGAGGGATATCCAAATAGTATGAGGGACCTTGGGGAGTGAGAAAAATGCCCAAAGTAGTAGGGAACCCAACAGCCAGGTCGGGGTTCCAGCACTTGCTGGAAAAATTCTGCAGAAAATGACACACCGGTGGGTGCCTGGGGCCTGCCAGTGCCAGTAAGTTACCTTTTCCCTTGTATTTTTAAGAACTACTGTCCCATTCTTTTCCTCTTTAAACTCTTCAAGAATTCCTTTGTTAAGTTGAAGACATTAAGCTTGCAATGGACAAAAAACATTAATTTTCCAAAAATATTGTTAGTCAAATTTGAAATAATGCTGGCATTTGAGAAAAGACCATAGCTTTGGGCAAAGAACCCATGGTTCGAGAACTCGAGCGAAATGTTTCGCAGGTATCGACCCAGGTCGAAACGAAACCTTAGGGGATTTTAAAAAATCACCTGTTTCGACCTGATTTCAACCATGTTTCCCATATTTCGACTGAATCATGGGAAATTTCGACCTTCTCTTGTGCATTTTTTCTCCCAAGTGTGGGAAACTTGGGAAAACAGTGGAGATTTTCATTTTTTGGCACTTATTTGTGCCAAATATCATTTAAGTAAATGATTATTTCATTTACTTAAAATATTATTCATAAATAAGGAAATACCCCCTATTTGAATCCAATAAAAATAGTTTAAAAATCAAATTCCAAAAGGATAAAAAGTAAACCCCCAGTCCAAGAACGAAAACTGGATTTTGGTTATAGGGGTGATTTTCAACTTTTAAATGCTGAGGTTTTTCTCAATTATGACAATTTTATAAATCCTATAATGTTAAAACATTGCTAAAAACCAAAAGTCCGGTAAAATAATCTTTTGTTTTGATATTCCTAAAATTATTTTCATTCAGAAGATTTTAATAGCATTTGCGAACTTTAAAAAAAGTTTGACCGGAGCATAACTATGTCATTACAACTCAAATTTAAGTAATCTTAGACTTGTTGGAAAGCTGGTTTTAAAATATACCTAATACAAAAAGTCTTATGTAAAAATAAAAATCATTTGAACATTCAAACTTATTATAGAACAAGAGCATTTCTCCAAATGTTGATTCTTTAAAACTTAATGTGACTTAATGTTGATTTTTTATGATTTGATATGGCTAAATGTTGATTTTAATGACCTGATATAGCTTAATGTTGATTTTTTTATGATATAAGGTATACATAACTTAATAATGTTAGAAAAGATAACATGTGTGCCTTGAGGGTAGTGAGTCACTACTTGGATGAAACCCTGCCTAGACACTCCACTTGGAATTGAGCCACTACTTTCGAGTGTTGAGTAATTGAGTCACTACTGTTCAGTGTTGATAGATAACTATTGATGATTTAATATTTTTATCTATTTTGGATCATTTGGATTATGTCTTATGTTTTAATGTAGATTGTAGACTATATATAGTCATTATGTAGTAAAGTTTCAGAATTTAAGCCAACAAGTCAGCATAATGATTATTGAACCTTTGGTTCACCACACAAATAAGACTTAATATGTTTTTTTTTTTTTTAATAAAAGTAATGATGTGAATGCGTTAGAAATGTTTAAAATAGGCTATACACAAAAAAATCAGATAAAAAAAACACTGTTTGGGGGTCAAAACCTAAGTTTCCACCATACCAAGAAAAATTCCCCGATATCCTTGAAATTTTTCAGATTTCCACCGAAATTTCGGTCTCCCTAGAGGTCGAAATCCGATACCGTGAACCTTGAAAGAACCACTCCTCATAGATAAAAACAGGGCTACACTAGCAAAGAGTCATCCACAACTTAATCCAGAAAAAATTAACAAATGTGTCTTATGAAATAATAAAATTTCAACTAAAAAGCATACTCACAGATATTATGCTAGCAAGGGAAACGTAGGGCTGAGAAGTTGGTTTCGTAATGTGAATTGCAAGGACACCATTAGACTTTTCCTTCCCTTCTGTATAAAACTTATGATAGATTTGCACACCTAAAAATGGCATATGCTTAGTAACTTTAGGGGCAAAGCATATAGAACTAAATATCAAGAACCTGATGAATGAAATTATGTTTTAATATTTGTTTCGATACTTAGAGAAATCATGTGACATAACAAAAGCTAGGATAACTGACTTTGGGCTTCAACAGGATTCATTGTTCATACATGCGTGGCTATGCAGTAACTTATTATTTATGTATGTATTTATTTATCCTATTTCTTTATTTTTGGTGTATTTTAGAATTAAGAAGTTTTATCCCAGAGCCCAGGCCTTGCCACTTAAATTTTGTTGTCGCAAGTTGAAACAATATTGACGCAACAATCCAATAAGAATAGACCTGAAAAAAAAAATCCACAAACTGATGCGACTCCAAACAAAAGGCTTAACCAAGACCGTTCGGTCAGTTTATGTCTTTATATTACTAGACCTTTTTAATCTATGGATTACCATAACCCCAAATTTGCGAAGCCCTTCCCCTTTTGTTACATGCAAAGCCCATTAAGCATACAAATTTTAAGACTTAAAGAGCCATCGTCACTTTAGGAATCAGTTTATTTGAATTAAGTCTAGGATTACGACTTAAGAGTTAGAGATTTGCAACTAGACAAGCTAGCAAAGTTCTAAGACTCAGGATCAGCCTGGGTCGGACTTTATCAGACAGATTTACCACTGTTGTTTAATAAAAAATCAAATTTGTATTGCATTTTATCCTTGGGCGCTCAGACCGGTCAGGATCGGGGATCCGTCAAGGCCGATAACGATCTGATATGGGCCAGTACTGACCCATCTGATCTGATCCAACCGCTACTGACTGATCCAATCTGAGTTTTAGAACCATGCAAGATAGTAGGATGTAATTCTCATTTTTTTCAATTTTTGGGAGTAGAGAATCTGGAGACTAGGTAAACTCAAGTGAGTGCTCCTGGAGCTTCCAAGGGTAGGGTTTCCTGCTTTGTGCTGCTGTTTGCTTCTTCTAGCAATTCCAATGATTGCTAAGAATTTCTGCCTCATTCCCTGAACCATGGTTCGAGGTTTCGGTTTCAGGCATGGTGGCCGAAACCAGGTACTTTTTTCCAGCAAGTTTCAAGGTTGGGTTTTGGTGGACACATGGCCAAGTTAGGTCCTGAAACTTGTTAGACGACCTATTTTATGCCTTCTAAACATGATAGAACCATTAGATTTTAAAAAATCACACCCAAAATGGTAGTTTATGCTGTATATAATCTCTATCCTAGGCTATTCCACACAATCTTTAGTACTAGAACACATAATTCCAGTAAAACTAACTTAAATAAACATTTGGAATTAAAACACATCAAATTACAAACCATTTAATAAATCAGGCATCACGCATGGTTTGTTAGTTATTGTTACAAAGATCCACAAATATCAGAGTAAACAATAGTACAATACAAGTGGATGAATAATGGGGACAACAGTCCAAGTTATCAATTTTATCAAAGAAGGCGTCGTAGAAGCCTTCCCAGCTCAGGTTCTATTTGGTTGGATGGTTAAGAATCACCGTGGGGCCCACACGTTAGTGTTGACTTTCCTATTCAGTGACTTGTTTTCTCAATTCTGAAATTACCTTTACAGCTACACATGGGCCCACCTTGGAGAGCCACGTAAGGATCTGAAGACTACATCGATTCTGGTATCTATTTTGACAGCTTCATATGGGCTGCACTCGAGCAATCAACACAAGTGGACATAGGAAAACTAAATCGAGATTTGCCAGCTTTATTGTTTCCTTTTTCTTTTTTGGCAAGTAAATTAGCTCATTTTACTTATTTAGATATTTCCTAAAACAATGGGTCAGATTAGGACTCTTTATTTCCTGAAACGATGGATTAGATTAGGACTCTTTATTTATCTTTCTAATTAATTAGATTTTGATAAGGATTTCTTTGCTTTGTATTTATTGATTTGTTAGGCCAGAAGTTAGTTAATGAAAACACAAAAACAGCAATGCTGCTCAAGGGATCCTCTCCCTCTCCATCATGAAGCTCAATCACACCCCCAATAAAAAATCGTGAGTGGTTCTCTCTCCCTCTCTCCTCTCTCGATAATAAGGTAACTTCCCTCCCCTTATCTCTTATTTTTCCTGCTGCCTGTTACAACAGCATGATCCCTATCCCCACCCATGGTTTCAGTTACATGCTTATTAATCCCTGTTTGAAGTCTTATTGCTGTTATTTTGTTCCTTCTGAATCTTTGCATTAAAAATATTTCTGATTTAGTCAATTGGCTGCAAAGTTAAGGTCTAGGATAGTACCTACTAATGTTTGAATATTGAAAGGACATGCACCATCTGATATCTTGCTGCCCCATGTTCCCATCCCCATATTCCCAATTGAAATCTGTTGAGTTGGTCTAATTACTTGGGATTATATTACTTATTCCGCAGTAATTTTCTGATTTTAAATCTACATATAATGATAGATCAAAAAGAAAACTAAGTAAGAAAGATAGGGAGTACAAAGGATGAGCCTCTTGGTTCTTGCCTTCTTCGATTGAATTTACACCAGGTAGAACCTTTGGAAGGGACTCTAACTCCAACATCTCAGAAAATGAATCATGCCGTCTGACATCCTGCTAATAGTTAGGTTAGGAAATCTACAGATTAATGAAATTAAACTAAGCATGATCAATCACCTGAAATAGCATTTATCACCTTAACTTCAAGCAACAAACATTTGTTGAAGAGAAGCATAGTACCTGATCCAATTCTGGGATGGAGACAGAGAGGAGGGGGGGAAAGAAAGAGGTTAAACATGAGTATACAAGTGACTACCAGCCAAAAGCAAAACTTATGGAGCTGTGACTAGAAGAGTCTAATTCTGCATTTTGTCAGAACAGACCACAACTGCTAATGCTTAATCACTTCTTGTTAAAATACATAAATGGAAGACTCAGAATCTCTGACAAAGATCTCAACATGAAAATAAAGAAATGATGCGTTATAACTTGAACTACAAGAAGATAGAATCCCCCCCAAGATCTAAACTCTGCAATAACATGTTATATTGTTAGCTAGAAGAAATATCATATGCTTGTAAGCTTATACACAGATGCTTCATCCAGGCAGCCATGCTATTAACAATTAGCAGTATAACAAATGCAAAACAACGCTATGTTGAGCCTAGGATACAAAGCTAAATCAATCGGGGGTATTCGACGTAACAGGGTTAATGACACCTATATCATCTACACCAACTTGCCATGTGGCAAAGAGGGTGGGTCCATGTGATAGTACAGGAAATTCCTCACAAGGTAGTTTAAATTGAACAGAAAATTACAGACGATGCCACTAGATTCCATTACAGTGAAAATAAATTCTTGTAATTTTATGCCCCTTTAAACTCAATGTTAAGGCACTTCCTATGCCTGTTTCAGGCTGAAATTGGACTTCTTAGATAGCATGGAGTCACTAACATATGCTGCCCAGGTAGTCCATGTTTGTCATGTAGCAAGGGAGTGGAGTTGGTGATGATGACAAAACATGACCAACCCTTGTTACGTTTAATTTTCCAAATACAAAAATAAATAGAGTATTCAGCAAAACAAAGCTTATTTTGGTCTCTTGTGTATTCTAATAAATTGCTATTTTAAACTAAAGAAAACACTTAATACATATTTATGAATAACAATAGAAAACTAACCCAACCCTCCATAATACAAGCAAAGAAGTCCACTTAGAATTGACTTTTTAAAACGACAAACCATCTAATTGACTAAGACATTCAGAATACACCTTGAAGAACCCGCTAGCACTACAAAAACAAAACTATCAACTAATTTTACGAACCTTCCTACCACCATAAACGTAAGCTATTAAGATACGTATTAATGTAGAATTAGAATCAATAAGTCGACCTAGTTCCAAAAACAGCAGGACACTCTCAAAGAACACCCATTCAATCACCAAATAACTCAACAACAGATTAATAACAAAACTGAAATAAATAAACAAAGACCAAGCCAAACAACCTCAGAAATTAAGGAGTTCTGTTACTGAATGACACTCAGAGATTAAGACCCTGACTCACCAATGAATGAGACTGAATCAATGGAGAACAAGGCCCAAGATAATAATTATCATTCAGAACAACCGATTCACACTTCTGGGCAGAAAACTGGGTTCAACTGGAATCGACCAGAATAGGGAGATTTCTCATAACCATCAAACCCCAGGTCTGATTGACCTAAAATTTGGATCGAACCATCCTCCCAATAGATATGACACTCGACCAGAATATGAGAGCCATCAGATAGATGGCTGGATATTCTGGACAGTGATGGGTCGGTGTACCAAATTCTGAAAATTTCTGACAGAATTAAAAAGAACAGATCTGTACCTGAGATGATTGGAGAACAAGATAATAAAGAGAACAGTGGATAGAAGGAACCACTCGTACTTCTCACCACAGAGGGTCGACCAGATCAAACACTAGTCCCATCGGCCTTGATCATACACAAGACACTTCTCAGCAGAGACATAGCAGTTGCAGCTTTAGGAGCTCTTCTTCTTTATTTATAATGATGGGGGAGGGAATTACAAAATAGAAGGTTCCTTAAAAGGAAACCTTAATTTAGTCTCCTAATACAATACTTATTAAAAACTGAAATTAGAAACTAACTACTAATGATTTGACTTAACTAATAACTTGACTCCTTAGAAAATAAATATAATTTAAATTAAACACAACTAAAAAAGAAACTCCCTAGAAAATAAATATAATTTAAATTAAACACAACTAAAAAAGAAACTAATAAAAAAGGAAACAAACTAGTAATCCCGTATGCAACCTTAAAGCCCCTCTTTTAGGCCTGTAAAAGTGTCCTATTACACTCAAAACACATGGAATCAAATGCCGAACATGTATGGAACCCAACCCTGGGCTTATTCCTAATAAAACAAGCCTAGTTTGGTGAAGAATCTGCATCACGTATCGGAGGTATCTTATCATATCGGAGATATTTTAAACCATGGCTTTTGTATCCCCTGTTAAATAAAAGAACTGTAACTACCACCAACCCCCCCGGGTGGGTTTATCTGAAGCATATCTCTGAAGGTACGAGGAAAGAAAAGTTTATCTGCTAAATAGAAATTCCAAACAAAAAGCATTCAAGCAGACACAAGATGATGAGTTGTAAGTGCCCTTTATAGGGCAGTCACTTTCTTTTCCTTTTTCCCCTCCCCTGGTTGTCAAACTAGCAATCGATAATGACAAAAATAATGTATGATGTAGATTGCTTTGCTGTGAGTATAGTATAGAAGAAAAAAGAAAATAAAGAAATATCACATAGCTTTATCCTAAGCACATTTCGCCATATTTCGCGAAATATTTTGGTTTCAACAGACGTTGAAATGAAATCAAAAAAAATTTCATTCACCTTGAAGGTTTTGACAGAAAGGGTTGGGTATACTTGGGTTTTTGTATTTTGGCCAAATCACTCCCATAAAAGTGTGGAAGTTGTCGGACAATAGTGGAACACATCAAAAATGCCGATTTGCTACATTGTTGGAATAACTGTGCAAGATTCAAAGTTGAAGATATATCAGTTTTCCCAAAAATTATTTTTTGACGTTGAATCGATATCAAATTCAAATATAATAATCCTATCTGATCATGTAACATTTTATTATTGATCTTGATTTCCTTTTTAAACAATTACATAATATAATATACATTTATGGCAATACCAAGGTTTCAAGTTTTGGTTTCAAGCATGATTTTGACCATGATTTTGATCTTGATTTCCCTTTTAAACAATCACATCATCGCCTCTTACCGATTGTAGTCACCAGCAGCACACCTCCCTTCAATTGTTTTTTGGCCAGCTGTAGATAATTTCAGATGTGAGTCATTTAAGCACTCCACTTGATTATATTAAAATAAATAAATAAATAAAAGAAAGCACATAAGTTCTCACATTAAGAAAAGAAATGGAGTATAGAAACAACATTTGAACATTTGAATAGACAATCATGGATTAATTTTACCTCTTAGCTGAGAAAAGAATGGCTCCTGGACATGAAGTTCAAATTCAACAGGCTTTAACATCTGAAAAATGGCAGTTACATAATTAATGCTATATAAGACAACCTTATCATTGAATTAATGAGAGATACTATCAGAAGCACAAGCTTACATTTATTAATTCAGAAAACTTATCCAAAATTAGTTTATTCCACTCATCTATTTTCTGATTTTTTATGGACTTATCTTCCTGGAAAATTAATCCACAGCATGTTCTCTGAAAGGATCCAGAAGTTAGAAACTGGCATAGAGCAGATGCTAGAGACTTGTACAAGGGATAAAGCGAGACATATCCAGCAGTATCTGCAACATAAACAACAACAGCAACAAGAAACTAAGTTTCTTTCTAACTATTTGGAGCCGGCTACATTAATCCTGTTCCGCCATATGTTACTGAAATGAACAGATCATGTTAGGAGATAGAATGAATCATAGCTGTGTTAAGTAGGCTATAATTGTCATATTGAGATTATAAGATATGTCATCCACCAGAGGATTCATGGGCAGGAACCAGTGGGGCTCTATACAACACTTGACCAATACCAACGAAGTGGCAACAACCTTTAAAGGCGCTTGAAAGTATTGTCTCCACGTGAACTGGTCAGATGCGTGGGGCAGAAGGCTCATAGTCACCACCACTTTTCCTGATCCAGCCTTTTCTTTGCTTCAGTAGTGAATCAATGACTAAAAATAGGGGCGGGCCAATATCAAGTCAATGAGCGGCTGCCTCCCTATGGTCAATTACTACTCCCTTTTTTTCTTCCCTCTTTTCTTTCTTGCTTATTTTCTGCCCTATTCAGTTTTCAGATTTACCACATGGTATTAGAGCACTGATCTAGGGCATCGTCCTTTCTCTTAATTCAGATTCCTCACAACCGATTCCTTATTCCCTCTGCTGAATCAGGAATAAAGTCTTTTCTCTCTCCTCCCTTAGTTGTGTGTGCTGCAGCCTAATGGTTGCAGGCTTTGTTAGCGGGGTGTATAATATTCCCTTCTAAATCAAATCAACAATAGAAGGGACTGATCGGTACTGTTCCTGGATCAATTGGTGCTCATTTTTCATGTAATGCTGTGATTTGTGCAACTGTTGGTGATCTCGAAGAACACCGGCTGTTGTGGTTCTTTATCTATGAGTAAAAATGAAGCTGAGTGTGACAATTATCGGCATTGTGATTTCTGTACTTTCTCTTGACTGGTGAGTACATTGGTTGATTTTCTGCACGTTAAAGCTTGGTGTTGTAGCAGTAGAATTGCTAATAATAGTGATAGGGAACTATCTAGAGATATAAATACAATTTCAAATTTAATCTATTAAGTTGAATGCTTCAAATTTTTTACTGTGTGAACAAGACGTGACGGCTTATATTGGTTCAAGGGGATACCTTCATATTCTATCTTATCCTCCTCCCAGTAAGGGTATAAAATTAATCGGGAATGTCGGGAGCTAAGCCGGCTGATACGCCTATGGATGCTAATGCTAAACTTGGCAATGACAGTAGAGCAGAATTTGTTGATAAATTGAGGTATATGAATTTTGTCAGGAAGCTGATTTCCTAATATTTCCTTTGCAGCAAGTGTTTTTAGTAAGTTGATGGAGGCACCAGATGAGGTTCCATAGTGAGACTGTTTTTCATGTATTATTTAATCTGAAGGGTGCTCTAGGAAAAGGTTTGATCACAGATGAAATAATCATCTTAAATGTTGTTGGATATTCAGATGCTGACTGGGATATTTCAGTTGATGATAGGTCTAGTAGTGGGTATTATACCTTTGTAGGTGGTACCTTAGTTACTTCGAGAGGTAAGAAGCAAATTAGGTGAGAGTAGAAACTATTGAATCAACAACACAAAGTAAATTCTTCCCACTAACAAAATACACCAAGGATCTAACCAATCCTACACAAGTAAGATGCAGATGTGTTCCATCTTCTTCCTCTTTTCTGAGGGTATACTGTAGGATTCCTCGCCTGAGCTGGCATTGCTTCCCCTGCGGGTGAGGATCCTCGCCCTCTGCCTTCCCCTGCCCTCTTCCCCTTTGCTTCTTCTCCTTCTCCAACCTCTTCCCCCCTCCCCCTTTGGGCATCCCTTGGAATTCTCATTTCAACAGCTCGACCTCTCCCCCTGCTGAGAGCCTTCACCTCCATTATGTCCCCCTGATCATTCTTGGAGACTCCTGTGTTGCCGTCTGCCCCAAAGGCTTGCTAGATTCTGAGGCCTCCCAATGGAGTAATTCCCTGGTTGGGCACTTCCTAGGCAAATGCCCCCCTTTCCACATTGTGAAGCTACGGCGCCCCTCTGGAACTGTTGATACATTTCTCGTTCTTCTTATTTCACTTCTCTGAGGAACAAAATCACTTGAGATGTCTAGAGGGAGGTCCCTGGCTCATTGGAAGAGCCCCAATCTTTCTTTCGCCCCTAGCATCAGCTATTACTTCTGAATCTTGTCGATTTCTCCACTATTCCCCTCTGGGTTTCCCTACCTGGGCTGCCTATGCACTTCTGGTGCTCTAAGGGATTAAGTGCGATCAGGTCTATGTTGGGTACCCCCCTCTGTTCTAATACTCGCACCAAGCGGCAGGACCGTCTCACTTATGCAAGAATCTGCATTGAAATAGCGGCTGCTGATGCCCTCCCTTCTTCCATTTCCATTCAAGATGGAGATGATTTCTCTTTCCAACAGGCCGTCCTCTATAACTGGAAGCCTCCGCAATGCCTCAGCTGCCAAGATTTTGGTCATGCCATGACATCTTGCCCTCTCAAGCCTCCCGCCATGCATGCTGACGCAATCGGCCCCATCCATCAGAGAGACCACTCGCAAATGACGGAGCCAGAGCCTGGCCTCCTCCCTCCCCTCTGTCAGCTGGCAAGAGGAAGAGGAAGAACCCATAGGAGCCACTCGTTCCACCACCATAAATTTGGCCACTGGGCTACCGGAGATCCTCAGGTCCTCCAAACTTGAAGTCCCTTACCTGCTGGGCAAAACAGGTTTTCCGTGTTGGAGAAGATGTCTGCAACCTCGAAGTCCCATCGCATCCTGTCAATATTGTTGACGGAGACGTCCAGGCTCCCCCCATCAGCAACCATGCTTCGGATGGTACGGCAGATGCTGACGACTCTTCCTTCTCTGACGATGCCTCGTCGGACTCCCCCAGCTCTGCAAACGAGGAGACCTCCTCGGACTCCGATGGTGACATTTCGACTGAGGCGTCATCTGCTTTCTTAGACTCCTCTGCTGAAGTCTCTGGAGTAGACCCTCTCTTGTCTAAGAGGTTCCTCTCCCCTCGAACTAATACCCTTGTTATGGCACCTCCTGTCCCACATGCCCTTGTCAACGCATCTCCCACGTCTTCGGTACAGGGTGAGCCCATCAAGCCCATTTCCTTGTCCTCTGAACCTTTGTCCCTGGTCAATACCATTTCATCTGAGCCCATTAAGCCCACTTACAACTCCTCCCTCTTGGCCCACAGCCTTATCTACCCTGACCAAAGGTTTTAAGTATCAGTGTGTATCGTATCGATAAGGGCCGACACGGTAATACGATACACACCGATACGATACATGGAATTTTTAAAACCCTTTCGTATCGATACGTATCCTACGATACGCACCGATACATCACTGATACTCACCGATACGCACCGATACGTATTGATACTCTATGGAAAAAATAAAATTGAGTGAAATGTACGTTTCGATATGTATTGGTACGTATCGGTGTGCATCAGCATGTATCGGTCGATACATACCGATACGGTGCGCTACAGTCATATAATGGCCAAGTTGGGTCATTTTTCAAAAAAACACGATTTTTTGAGGGGTTTTTGTTCCAAAGTTACTGCCAGCCATATTTCTCTCTAACTAAAGTGGAAATCATGGTTGAGAACAATGATTTTACATTTATAGGATAACTACAAACCTTGAATTCTTAGTGCGATACCCTTAATTTAGTATTTATGCATAATACATGTTATCAATAGCTTTTCTTAACAAATTTTTCATGCAAAAGTGTTTCCTATCCATTTATGTGTGTATCTTTAGCGCATCTCCGATACGATATGATACCCTCCGATACGTATCTTAATTTTAGCCGACCGATACGGCAACCGATACCGATACTTTAATCCTTGCCCTGACCAAGCCCAGCCCTTGCTAGCAGACCCTGTTGCTTTAAACCCATCTGCTTCAGATCTCCCTATAGACCCTCTTTTGACCCGAAAGGCACCTTCTTCTCTACCCGATGGGTCCTCCTGTTCCGCCAAACCTGTTAAACCTCCCAATTCCGTGGCTTTGCATAACTCCAAATCCATTAAGCCATCTTCAGCCAAGTCCAAATCCAACCATCGGCAGTCCTACCACTCCCCTACCCCTGCTCCTCGATCCTACCAGAGGAGAAGTCGATCACGTCTTGCCCCTGGTACTCTCGACTCCTCCACTGCAGAGCAATCGCTGCTCTCTCCCAGCCTTGCCTAACCTTGCCTAATGTCCCAAGGTTTCATTTGGAATTCCAGGGGCCTTAATCCCCCTGCAAAGCATACGGCTATGAGATCCTTCATCAAAGAGCTAAGGTCCTCTTTTTGCGTGCTTAAATGATAAGTTACTGTCGTCAATTTCATTTTGGTCTAATTATTTCAAATGGACCACTGGAGTCTTCCTTATTCTGTATAATATACTATTTGCTAGGCTTCTAAAGTATGAGAACTACAAATTCAACAAAACCATATCTGAGAAGTTTTTCATCTTCCCCTTTGATAACCCTTCCCCTCTGATGACGTGACCTGCAATGTGTCACACCCCACTTCCAGTAGACCCAACTTACCATTAGGAATACCGGTGGTGTGAGGAAGACACATACCTGTCTTACAGACCTACTAGGATTTCTGATAGCAGTACCTTAACATTTCACAATCTCACATCACAGACCAACCAAAAGCAGCGGAATCAGAGTATAGTAGCAGAATCATAATAAAATGGGGAAATTATCTAGTGATAAAATATTATCCATAACTGAGTTATTCTGTTACATTCATCCATGACTTATAACATAAATTCCAAAATATAAAATCCACAGTTTATACCAAAAGTATCAAATCATGATGTAAAATCTCACAGTGCGGCGTAAGCACAGTGGTCGCAAGCATAGTCCTGATCATGCTTCGTCGCTTCTGGGATCCACCAGTCGCTCACACTATACTCTGACCCAGAAGATACTAGGACATACGCCATCGGCACCACAGTACCTACATCATCTAAAAAAAAGTGTGTATACGTGGGGTGAGCTTTCCAACTTGCTCAGTGAGGGGTGAGGTCAAGCACATCCAAGCAACAGTCGTAATAATAATGCATGATGCATGATAGCGAAAATTAAACACATAGTCCATGATGCTCGTGATGTAATTCATTTATGTTATTATCCCCCTAACAATACAACTAAGTCTGGTAAATGCTACTATGGTACATTAGGCTGTATCCCTCATCTCGGAACCGCCATCGACTACGCAGAGATACAAACCCTAGCCATGAATGGAAGCCTACCGGTCCCCATATGCGTCCATAGGTCACCCAGCAAACCCCTGATAACCCCCTCCTGGCTGTCATAGCACCAGTACTAATCATCAGCCACGCCTGACAAGTTCCCGCCTCCGGCTACAATCACATCATACTGCAGCTGTGGCATTCCGGAAAGGCACATCGAACATACCACAATGGGTTATCTAACACCTTACCCCCTGTTGGCAAGGGTTCGTAGCATAGGGAATGATACCTAACCACATACATACTACATGCCTTCATAATGATACAGTTAGTATAAATTACACGATACCGGTAACACATCGGCCACAAAGTGTAATCCATCTCCAAATACAATCCCGGGCACACAACACAAATAACACATCGGCCACAAAGTGAAACCCGAGGCCGTTTATCTAATCTAGCATGCATATCACAGTTGAGTATGGACTACGCAACCATGGTACCAATCGTCGGCCACGAAGTGCATCTATTTCCAAATGTAGTCTCGAAGCACATGATACCGGTAACACATCGGCCACAGTGTAATCCGTGACTACAACTAACTCTAATGCACAAAATCAATGCATGAATGCAACAAGCATACGGCAATCATGGTACCGGTACCACCTCGGCCACGTCGGATTCCATCTCACACATACAACCAAACACACGGCAATCACGGTACCGGTACCACCTCGGCTACACTAGATCCCGCCATACATCTCCATAACAATTCATATCATAATCATAAAATGAAACATGTGATAGAACATCATCATTTGAACATTTAATAATCATGTATAACCCTACACATGTGAGCAATTCTATAATAATAAAACAATCCAAAAATAAAGCAACCATCCCTCACCTTGTTGATCTCTGGTTGTGTTAGGGTTCAGATAAGGCCACCGATCAATCCACTCAGTTTTGCTCTTGGGGCTCGTGCGCGTCACTGTCCTAAACACAAGGGTAATCGTACATCAGTATGTGTCGAAAAGATCGGGAGGGACCCACTTGGGTCACCCCCATAGGGTACAGACAAGGTTTCCCAGTGACAGTAATGTCACCGGAAACACCGTCCGAAAATACCAGTGTTGTTTCCGGTGGTGGTGATAGCGCTCATTGAGCTCTGTGGTTCACCAGAAACAACCCACCGGAAGCAGGCCCAGTGTTTCCGGTGGCTTGTTTCCTATAACAGTACAGAACTATCCACCCGAATTGGGGCTTTTCGGCTTGGGCCCGATCGCTGGGATTTGTTCTGTGGACTTTGTAGGGAATGTTCCTAACATCATTCTAAGCCAATAAAATCCCGGTTCCACTGAGCCATTTGGGAGATACATCGATCGAACGATCGAAACCCTTGTTGGTCATTTGGCATTACTTGTTGCCGAAGCTCATCGGGTTTGGTTTGAGCTCGGCAACAACACCAGGAGGGTAGAATACGCATTCCCCGACCTCAACATGGTTTGTACACTAAGATTCCATCCAAACCTATAGCCTAAGTCAAAATGAAGAGAGAGAATGGTGGAAGTGAGTGTACTTACCTCCGATAATGATTCCGGCAACTAGGCGGCAGCCGGCACCAAGCTAAGACCTCCTCCTTCTTCCCCTTCTTCTTCCTTCCTCTCCTCTTTCTCTCCTCACCTATGTTGGGCACAAAGGAAATGAGGAAATGAAATCCTCATTTCCTTCTTATGTGTTAAGTTGGACCTTAGGTCCATTTGGTTGTACTGTATTCGGACCGATCGGGTTAATACAACTTTCGAAGCCCGAGAACCCGACCACTTAGGTCCGAAAGGTGCTTACGTCACGGGGAAAGTGTGAAGGATGATTTGGGATCATCCGAGACTATATACGATGCGAGTGACGGGACCCACGGACATCGGAACCTTGACAACAGCCTGTTAGGCTCACCGAAAACAACCCACCAGATCCAAGCCCAGTGCTTCCGGTGGCATATTTTCGGTGATCTGTCTTAACTGTTTGCTGTACAACAGCTGGTCTTACACGGGTGGTTGCCCTCGGCCATGCTCATGGTCCTTCAGCAACTTCGGTACGTGCCGGGATTTGTGTGATGAGTCAAGTTACTTATCGTCTGTGATCAGGAGGTACGAACTCCCTCTAGTTAGACTAGCACGCGATGCACGAACACTTGGGGTCATCTCTCCCCCTTGGGCAATTGGCGGCCGCGAGCCAAAACCTAACCGTGCTTCTGATCTCTAGTCCGAGACCAATCACACAGTTCAAATTAGACCGAGTCAGGGCACGGGTGTAACACAATGTCTCCTTCCCCTTCGGTGGCCTTTGCCACCGGAACCCCCTCAACCCTCACCATTAACCTCCCTCCTCCATCCGATGGCCACCCCTCTTCCCCCCCCGCCTCCTCCTCCTCTTCCACCCCTCCTTCCTCTGCTAGATACTCTGTTTCCACCCTCCTATAACCTATAATTCTTCCCCTGTTGGCCTTTGTCCGCCGGGACTATTAGATATTTTCGAGATTCAAAAGTGGAAATGTTGTGTGGTTGGCTCGTTTCTAGGAAGCAGACCACCGTTCATCAATGTAAAATCTTCCCTGGAGAAGCAATGGAAGCCAGTCTATGCTATATCCACCTTTATGCTCGATAATAGGACTTTCATATTCAAGTTAGACTCTGAAACCGATAAAGCCTTCGTTGTTGATGGTAGACCTCGGCATGTTGGAAAGAAACCGATATTTCTCAGGTGATGAGACGCTCGCACGTCGTTCTCTAAGACAGAACCCACCTCTATTCCTCTGGGTGACTTTTCCCAATCTGCCTCTTCATTATTAGTGTGTGAAAGGCCTTAGCTTGGTTGGATCCCGAATCGAAAAACTGTTGTACTCCAACAAACGTACCAAGACCATGGACAGACTGTCGTTTGCAAGAATCTGTATAGAGGTGGAAGTTGAACGTATACTCCTATCTTCAATAACAATTTTTGAAGGGTAAGATTATTCCTTCACCCAGGAAGTCCAATATGATTGGCGGCCCCCTTCTTGCACAATCTGTAAGTGCTTCGGTCACAAAACAGGGACCTGGAACATTGCCTCTCAGGATGTCCTAGTTTAGCCTTTGAACAAGAACCCTCGAGTGACCACGCTCTTGATGATGAACAACCCACTCTATGAATCTCGATCTCAGTTCTGACCGACCCCAGCAATCCACCTTCTCGGTGAAGATCTCTAAGAAAATCAAATGGATAAGGCCCCCAGAAGACCTTGCCGCTGACCTCTGTCCCTGGTTCTGGGCCCCCCTCCCAATAGAACATTTGCTCCCATTAACCATTGGTCCAACACTACCGCCTTTGCCTATGGTCCAAACCTTTGTCGATTTTCAACATGTCAGATTCTAATGGAACTACTCACCAACCTCCTAATCTCTTGACTGACAATCCTAGGCACAATCTCCCTCCTCTTCTTCCTCTCCCTGCTTTAGCCACCGATACCCTGGCCTCGCTGACCTTGAACTCTAACCCTTTTCCCTCTTCTGGACAACCTTCTTATGGTTTTGAGACTAATTGGTCCATCCTTGAAATGGTCCACTTCTCATCTAGGAATCCTTCCCTTGCCACCAAATCAAACCGGTCAATCCCTAAACCCCCTTTTATCCCTCTGAACCAATTTTTAGCTGTTCACCTGCTTAATCAATTCTCTAAATACCCGATAGATCACCCCTTATACCTAGGTAATCTCTACAACCCGACCCACCCTTCCAACTAACCTAACCCACCCATCTCCTCACCCAACCATTTAAACACTACCCATCCTACCCATCAAAATATCTCTTTGGCCGACCCACCCACTGGTTCCCATATCCTTAACTCGTTGTAGGTCACGCCCAACCCGACTAGCCTATCCTCTTCGCCCGGTTATGTTTCCCCTCATTTAAATCTCCCTGGCCACCACCCTTGACTGACGTCGACGATCAACAATGCTTCCGTCAGTCCCTCTGGGCTTCCCATCTTGCCGTCAACCTCGGTTCCTGCCACGACTTCATCGCCATGCCCGATTGCTCACCTCCTTACCTCGGACGTCTCTCCATCGGCCTTAGAAGGCCACGCCTCCGCCTGCGCCATTCCATGCACCATCGGATGCCTCTCGCCTCTGGCCTTGGAAGGCCACATCTCCGCCTCTTCTCAGTTGCCCCTGGAAAATGATTTACATTTGAATTGCAGCCCTGGAGCCAACTCCAGCTTCACCAGTGACTTCCGAAGCTCACAGCATTATTCCGTCGACCTTGCCCTGCTCCCCAAGGTCCACTCCCCTCCTCCCTACCACATCATCTCCGGCAGCCTCTGAAGACCTCTGTCTCCAAGTATCTCTACTGCCCTGCTACTCAGGCCCAAATCATAACTGAAACTCTGCCCAGAGCACCATTGAAGGCCCCATCGCAGCTCCCCTTGTTCAGGACTCTCCTCGGCAACCTCTGCAGCCAAGTCACCTGGGTGCTACTACCATAAATAGCACTGATGCCTCCCTGGACATGTGCAATTCACTACAAAACCAACCAAAAGAAAACCCTTCAGCTGGCACTCTACATTTTATGCCTCCTTCTCCTTTGTTAAACCCCACCACCATTACCACCCCACCGACCATTAACAACCCTTCATCCACCAAAACCACCAAAAAGAAAACAAGTAAAAAACCTTCCACCAAAACCAGACCTTCTTCCTCCCCAACTGTCTCCCCTATCATTGGCTATAGCCATCGAACTCCCCCCCGAGTCCCCCATTCCCAAGACCCCCCGTTGCTCCACCAAACGTTCGATGCCCTCCACCCTCAATTCCTCATGATCCCTTGGACTGTATGGAATGTCCAAGGTCCCAATTCCTCAACCAAACAAGTGGATATTAGATCTCTCATTCGCTCCTCTAAATCCAACCTCTGCTGCCTTCTGGAAACTCATGTTTTGGAAGCCAATGCCTCCCGGATCGCCTCCTCGATAGATCCCTCTTGGTCCTTTGTTTCCAATTATCTCCACAGCCCCAATGGGAGGATTTGGATCCTTTAGGATCCCTCCTTTCTATCCATCTCCACTCTCTCCTCCTCTTCCCAGGCCATTCACTTGTCTATCTCTCATCACTCTGGCCCCTTCATTTGCTTTATCTCAATCATCTATGCCTTCAACCGGGCCCCCCTTAGGCTTCCCCTCTAGGCTGACCTGCTTTCCTTTGCCCCCATCTCTGGATCCAATCCCTGGGGCATTGTGGGAGACTTCAATGTCACTCGTTATAGCCACGAAAAGCATGGAGGAAACCCCATTGATTCCTCGTCAATTAACTCTTTCAACGATTGCATTAAAGATCTAAATCTCATTGATCTCCATTGGTCAGGTGCCAAATTTACTTGGCATAACTGGGGATCAGGAAATTTTAGGGTGGCATGCAAGCTCAACCGAGCCCTTGTCAATGAAGCCTGGCTAGATTCTTTTCCATCTTCGCATGCTACCTTTGGTCTTCCCGGTATCTCTGATCACAATCCCTTTTGCTCCTTTGGCCCTAAACCTTTCAAATTCTCTAATATGTGGGTCTCCCATCGGGACTTCTTCCCTCTTGTCCAGAATGCTTGGAATATGCCCACCCCTTGCTCTCTTTCCCCCTCTTGGCTTTTGCCAAAAAGCTCAAGAATGTGAAAGGTTCCCTTAAGCTTTGGAATTCCTCAACTTTCGGGAACATCTCTCGGGTTGCTTCCTGTCGAGACACTCTTCTCTCGATCCAAGCTAGACTCCAGCAGGATATCCTTAATCCTACCCTGGCTGAGGAAAAAGTTACTGCCTCTGAGTTATCCCTGGCTTTGGGCCAAGAGGAATCTTTCCTCATCCAAAAAACCCACATCAAATGGCTTGAGCTGGGAGACTCCAATTCTACTTACTTCCATCGTTCCCTCAAATCTAGGAACAACATCAATGCCATCCCTAAACTTACCTCCTCCTCTAGGGTTGAGCTCCTCTCCCCTGATCTCATCAAGGCTAAAGCGGTCTCTCATTTTCAGACTCTTTAGTCCTCCCCTCCCACCCCCCCAATCCCCCTTAATCTCATCAATAAGTTTATCTCCACTGAGCTCTTTCCGCTCCTCCAATCCATGCCCAATGATGAGGAAATCCTTACGGCCATTCTTTCCTACAAGGCCAATAAAGCCCTATGTCCCGATGGCTTTAGCATGGGTTTCTTCATTCATGTGGTGCGCAGTTTCTTCAAATTGGTGGGACCAATCACACTTTTCTTTGCCTAATCCCAAAAAAGGAGGGAGCGGAGTGCATAAGTGACTTCAGATCCATTTCCCTGTGTAATCTCATCTTCAAGTTCACTGCCAAAATCCTAGCCAACAGGATTCAAAAAGTCATTGACTCTCTTGTTAGTTCCAATCAATCCCCTTTCATTACTGAAAGGAGCATCTCTGACAATATCATCCTTTGTCATGAAATTGTCTGTGGTTTCGATCGCAAGTCACACTCCCCTACTACCCTCCTCAAGATTGACATTCATAAAGCTTTTGACACGATCAGTTGGGATTTCATCTCAAATGTGTTGACTCATGTCCTTCCCTCCCTCCTTCACCCATTGGATTCGCACTTGCATTTCCACCCCTCATTTCTCTGTCCTCGTGAACGGTAGTCCGGCTGGACACTTTCCCTCTGATCGTAGCATCCGTCAGGGATGTCCCCTCTCCCCCCTCCTCTTCTCCTTATCCCTTGAGGTTCTTTCCTGCTCCATTCAATTTGCACGGACCTTCATCCCATTTCTCCCATCCCTAAATGTAAATCCCTTCTCTCCCATTTGGCATTTTTCGATGACATCATGATCTTCTCCAAGGCAGATGCCCTCTCCATCTCCACTATCATGGATTCCCTCCATTCCTTTGAATCTCTTTCGGGTCTCAGCATCAACCACCTCAAATCCAACATGTTTCTCTCTGGCGTCCCACTCGATGTCCAAAATATACTCCTCGAAATCTTTGGTATCCCTCTAGGCTACCTGCCTGTTAAATACCTAGGCCTCCCCCTCATTTCCTCCAGGTTGTCTTGTCACCATTGTTCCCCCTTGTTTGATCAGCTGAGGAAGAGGCTTCGGCTTTGGAAAGGCAAGCTCCTCTCCTTCGCTGGTCATCTCACTCTCATCAAATCGGTGCTCCAGTCCATTTACCTCTATTGGTCTGGCAACTTTATCCTTCCTGCCTCTGTGATTAAGTCTTTTGAAAATCTCCTGTGCTCCTTCCTCTAGAAAGGTTCTGACTCCAAATTCCTTCGTCCTCTTAGCTGGAAGGAGGTCTACCTTCCCAAATCTGAGGGAGGGCTTAGAATCAGGAGAATCAAGGACGTCAACTCTGTCGGGATCCTCAAGCTCGTCTGAAAATTTGTGTCTAAGCACAAAAGCATCTAGGTTGATTGGATCCATACTGGGTTCCTCAAGCACAACTCGCTCTGGACTGCAACTCACATTCCTGATGCCTCCTAGATCTATCAATAGATCCTTGATCATAGACCCGTAGCCCTTTCTATCATCTCCTTCTCCATCGGCAATGGTTTGTCCACTTCTCTTTGGAAAGACCCTTTGCACCCTACTGGCATCCTCTCCCACTTGATATCTCCCAGAATCATATATTCCTCTAGTCTTCCTACCAACGCTCTCGTCTCCTCTTTTGTTTCCCCCTCGGGTTGGTCCCCCCCTCTTCTCAGCCTCCTCTTTTTGATCTCTAAACCACCCTCCCTCCTCTCCCCCCCTAGCCACAGAGCTAGAGAGGACAAGTGCAATTGGCTCCCCTACTTTAGGATCTTTTCCTCTGCCTCGGCTTGGTCTCATATCTATACCACCTCCCCTGCGGTTCCTTGGGATTTCATCTCCAATGTGTTGACTCTCATGTCCTTCCCTCCCTCCTTCGTCTATTGGATTCGCACTTGCATTTCCACCCCTCATTTCTCTGTCCTCGTGAATGGTAGTCCGGCTGGATACTTTCCCTCTGGTCGTGGTATCCGTCAGGGATGTCCCCTCTCCCCCTTCACTTCTCCTTATCCCTTGAGGTTCTTTCCCACTCCATTTAATCCGCAACGGACCTTCATCTCAATTCTCCCATCCTTAAATGTAAATCCCTTCTCCTCTCCCATTTGGCATTTACCGATGACATCATGATCTTCTCCAAGGTAGATGGCCTCTCCATCTCCATTATCATGGATTCCCTCCATTCCTCTGAATCTGTTTTGGGCGTCAACATCAACCTCCTTAAATCCAACATGTTTCTCTTTAGCGTCTGGCCCGATGTCCAAAATATCCTCCGCGGAATCTCTGATATCACTTTAGTCTACCTGACTGTTAAATAATTGGGCCTCCCCCTCATTTCCTCCAAGCTGTCTTCTAGCCATTGTAACCCCTTGCTTGATCAGCTGAGGAAGAGGCTTCAGCTTTGGAAAGGCAGGCTCCTCCCCTTCGTTGGTCATCTCACTCTCATAAGATCAGTGCTCCAGTCCATGTACCTCTATTGGTCTGGCATCTTTATCCATCCTGTCTTTGTGATTAAGGCTTTTGAAAGTCTCCTATGCTCCTTCCTTTGGAAAGGTTCTGACTCCTCCAAATTCCATTGTCCTATCAGCCAGAAAGTCTGCCTTCCCAAATCTGAGTGAGGGCCTAGAATCAGGAGAATAAAGGATGCCAACTCTGTCGAGGTCCTCAAACTCAACTGGAAAATTGTGTCCAACCACAAAAGCATCTAGGTTGATTGGACCCATGCTGGGTTCCTCAAGCATAACCCGCTCTGGATTGCCACTCACATTCCTGATGCCTCTTAGATCTGGTGCAAGATCCTTGATCATAGACCCATAGCCCTTTCTGTCATCTCCTTCTCCATCGGCATGGTCTGTCCACTTCTCTTTGGAAAGACCCTTGGCACCCTACTGGCATCCTCTCCCACTTGATATCTCCAAGAATCATATATTCCTCTGGTCTTCCTGCCAACGTTCTTGTCTCCTTTATTCTTTCCCCCTCGGGTTGGTCCCTCCCTCTTCTCAGCCTCCTCTTCTTGATCTCTAGACCACCCTCCCTCCTGTCCCCCCTGGCCACAAAGGTAAAGAGGACAAGTGCAGTTGGCTCCCCTCCTCTGGGATCTTTTCCTCGGCCTCGGCTTGGTCTCACATCTGTACCACCTCCCCTGCAGTTCCTTGGGATTTCATCTCCAATATCCTTCCCTCCCTCTTTCATCCACAAGATTCGCCCTTACATTCCCCCCCCCTCATTTCTCTGTCCTCGTGAATGGTAGTACTGCTGGACACTTTCCCTCTGGTCGTGGTATACGTCAGGGATGTCCCCTCTCCCCCCTCCTCTTCTCCTTATACCGTGAGGTTCTTTCCAACTCCATTCAATCTGCAACGGACCTTCATCTCATTTCTCCCATCCCCAAATGTAAATCCCTTCTCCTCTCCCATTTGGCATTTGTTGATGACATCATGATCTTCTCCAAAGCAGATGCCCACTCCATCTCCACTATCATGGATTCCCCCCATTCATTTGAATCTCTATCGGGTCTCAGCATCAACCTCCTTAAATCCAACATGTTTCTCTCTGGCGTCCAGCCCGTTGTCCAAAATATCCTCCTCGGAATCTCTGGTATCCCTCTAGGATACCTGCCTATTAAATACCTGGGCCTCCCCCTCATTTCCTTTAGGCTGTCTTCTCACCATTGTATCCCCTTGCTTGATGAGCTGAGGAAGAGGCTTCAGCTTTGGAAAGGAAAGCTCCTCTCCTTCGCTGATCGTCTCATTCTCATCAGATCGGTGCTCCAGTCTATGTACCTCTATTGGTCTGGCACCTTTATCCTTCCTGTCTGTGATTAAGTCTTTTTAAAGTCTCCTGTGCTCTTCCTCTGGAAAGGTTTTGACTCCTCCAAATTCCTTCGTCCTCTCTGTTGGAAGAAGGTCTGCCTTCGCAAATCTGAGGGAGGGCTTAGAATCAGGAGAATCAAGGACGCCAACTCTGTCGGGGTCCTCGAGCTCATCTGAAAAATTGTGTCCAAGCACAAAAGCATCTGGGTTGATTGGATCCATACTGGGTTCCTCAAGCACAACTCACTCTGGACTGCCACTCACATTCTTGATGCCTCCTGGATCTGTCGATAGATCCTTGATCATAGACCAGTAGCCCTTTTTGTCATCTCCTTCTCCATCGACAATGGTGTCCACTTCTCTTTGGAAAGACCCTTTACACCCTGCTAGCATCCTCTCCCACTTGATATCTCCCAGAATCATATATTCCTCTGGTCTTCCTGCCAACGCTCTTGTCTCCTCTATTCTTTCCCCCTTGGGTTGGTCCCCCCCTCTTCTCAGCCTCCTCTTCTTGATCTCTAGACCACCCTCCCTCCTCTCCCCCCTGGCCACAGAAGTAGAGAGGATAAGTGCAGTTAGCTCCCCTCCTCTGGGATCTTCTCCTCTGCCTCGGCTTGGTCTCAAATCTGTACCTCCTCCCCTGCAATTCCTTGGGATTTCATCTCCAATGTGTTGACTCTCATGTCCTTCCCTCCCTCCTTCGTCCATTGGATTCATAGTTATTAAGGCGACGCCTAGGCGCTAAGGCGTTTCCAAGAGGGTAAGGCAGTAGGCCGCTTTAGTTGTAGTTCATAAGGCGACCGCCTTAACCAATAAGGCACTATAAGGCGTCAGTTTATGCGCCTAATGACGCCTTATGTCAAAGGCGGCCACCTTATGTTCATTTTAAAAATAACTTGATTTTTAAAACTGATTTACATAGATTCTAAATATTATTTCGTGATTAGCAAGTGTACGAGGAGAATACACTTGAGATGTATGGGATCAAGGCTATTAAAATTAAAGTCTAAAAGTTAAACAAAAGAAAAACACGATTTCACATTTTCACATTCACAAATGCAAGGGTTTACTAGCCGACGGCAAGCCTTCCTCCTTCGATTCTTACTACGACAGCCTCCGGCGAAGCTTCGTACCCCCCTCTCCAGGTATGTTGTATTTTTCTTTTTTTTTCTCACCTTCTTTCTTCTTCATTCTTTATGCTACGGTGACTAGTGAGAGCTGGTTTTTTTTCTTCTTCTTCTTCTTTCTTCTCCCTTCTTTCTTCTTCATTCTTCTTCATCATACGGTGAGAGCTTAGAGCTCTAACTGTTTTTTTTTTCCCTTCTTCTTCTTCATCCTACGGCGAGCTCTCCCTTCTTTTTTTTTCTCTTCATCCTTCTTCATCCTACGGTGAGAGCTCAGTGCTCTACCTGTTTTTTTTTTCTTTTCTTTTCTTCTTTCTTCTCCCTTCTTTCTTCTTCCTTTTTTACAAATGGACATGGAGGTCTTAAGGAACTAACTACTAAGGCCAATTTTTATGAAGTTACATGAATTCTGAATTCTGTCATTACCTTCTATTTCTGTCCCTTACTTTGTATTTCTGTTCCTGCATGCCAATTTTTATGAAGTTACATGAATTCTGAATTCTGCCATTACCTTCTATTTCTGTCCCTTACTTGGTATTTCTGTTCCTGCATGTTTCTCTCAATTCAACCAGTGAATGGACTTCTATCTTCTCCCTTCTTCTCTCAAAATACTTTCATATTTTAAGTCTTCTTTTCTTTATATTTATAATTTTATTTTATAATTATGTATTTATATTATGATGATTGATGACTTCACTTTATTGATTTGTTTTCTTGATGAATATCTTGCATTGGTCTGAAGTATGAACTTTTAATATTTATTTAGCATATGAATAGTAGAATTCAACTAGGATTTGAGTCAAATAGAATGGTTTTATAAAAAACATAACATAGGAACGCTTTAAAAAAGGAAACAAAAAGCCGAACAGATTCTAACAGCTGTAGGGATCAATGGGAGGAATAGGGGCCTTCCGATCAGCAACTGCCAGGGATATTCAGGCAGTGTCAGTAGGATTTGAACAACAGTAATACTTCTCAGGAATAGCAGAAAATAAAAGGGAGAACAATGGAGTTCGATGGATAGTTATGGGAGGGGGTAGGCTATCCCAGCCTTGGGCTTCTCACTGACAGCTATCTCAGATGTTGAACTGAACCTTCCTCAGGCTACATACTTGCAAACAAGCGGCAAAACTTTGTTAAATCAAGTGTTTAAACCTTACATTCAATTGGATTTTATAGGAGAAGCCCTGGTCCAAAATTTAGAAGGTAACATAAATAGGAAAGTTTTCTTCCTTGGTCAAGAAGTAAAACAAAAAGAAAACTTCTAAACAACTAACTTTCCTAAAACTAAAATTAAATACTTGGCCACTAAGAAAAACACATACAAAGGAAACTAACCAATCAGGAAACTCCTAAAGTAGAAACAAATAACTTGTCTTTAAGCAAAGGCAAACAACTAATAACAACAAAAGGAAACATCAAAAAGGGAACTTGAACCAAGAATACAAATCCAAGAAACTCCTTCTAGAAGAACCTAGCTCAAACAATCCATATGGGTCCCCCATCATTTTTCACGTGAATAGTGTCACACGAATAGTGTTCACAGGCACTGTTCAAATGAACAATAACTCGTGAACAGTGATTTTTTATTTTTTTTTGCCCCTTCTAAATTCATTTGAATCTTCTTCTTCTTGATGCTTTGATCTACATCAAAGTTGAGCATGGGTCTATGCTCCAGCTTGATGGGGAGTGCTAATGAGATGTACTGGACGAGTAATAAGAAACACTAAATCATGGCTCTGTTAAGGAGTATAATTTTCATACTGAGATATTATCTTTATATATCAAATCGATAAGGGGCTGCCTGCCTATGGTTGATCACTTCTCTTCTCTCTTCTCTCTTCTCTCTTTCTTTCTTATGTTCTGCCCTATTTAGTTCAGATTTACTATACCACCTATATGTGAGACACATGCATACAAAGTGAGAGTAAAGCAAACACGTATAAATCTATTGGCACTTAGTGGTGACTGGGGCTAGGGCATACTGTGTTCTTTATGAAGAAGGAACAGTCACAGAAAAATGACACATTTTCACCTTATCCAAAAAAAAAAAAGAGTATATTCACATCATTACACAGAGATGCTTCTTGACTTTACACAGTGTGTGCTCAGTTTAGCAGAAATAGGGTGAGTTCAAAGCATTCCCAATCGGGGGAGAACCCTTTTCCACACCAGGCACTAAAATATAATTTTAATGTCTAATTAGATCAGATAACCATTAGAATTAAGAACATTAGCTCATTACTTTTAGTTTCCATATAATTGGAGCCATTGAGCTCCATAACAAAAACTGCCAAAATATTCAATCACATATCAAAATCTGATCATTTGGATTTGGGGCAATACATAGTAAGAAGATGGAACTTGTAACCCCTTGACATGTAGTCTCTAGAGCTACAATATACCACCTCCAAGATAATGCATATTTTTTTTCTTTTTTTGGTAAGGTAAGAAAATGTATATCATGATCAGAAAAAGGGTCATGATTATATAACAAAGTAAAAGGCTTTTTGTCATTAATTCAATCAAGGAAAAAATCTCATTTCAATCGAAAATTTTGAATCCTTATAAACGGCATATGGAACTGGACAGAATGAACACAGGCCCATAGTTTTAGTTCACGTTATCAAATCGGGTATCAGCCAGGCCAGTTCCGAAAACCGATTTCCATACATATCAATCCATATCGGATATATCGGACAGTTTTGCCCTCAAAGATACCAAAACCAACATGGAATTTGACCATTTTAACCTCTGACCATACCGTATCATCGAGCCAGTATCAGCCAGGTGTCTGCCAATCCATAGCCGACACCAATACGAATCGGCCAATATGATACCGACTCCTAAAACCCTGCACACGCCCCTTGCCAGAAAGCATGTTTAGCACAATTTATCTATGAAAGAACGTAATCACTAACTCTGCTACTACCAAATTGAAGAAAATTATCGAGTTGCTGTAATAGTAATAACCACACAAGAAATTAAAGCAATACTCCCCAAGTACAAGTAAGCTGAATAAATTGGAATAAGGTCTCACAAAATATTAAGTGAACTAACAGACTTGAAAAAATGCATTAATCACTTCAACGCAGAACCAAAGCGACGCCCACTGATGAAATCCAACTTGAGTTTCATCCCAATTAAATTGCGACCAAAAATTTGTGCCTAATGAAAATCTACAATACTTCAGAATAATTTCAGTTTAATTTCTTCTTCTGTTTCTTGAAAAGTTGAAGTGAAGAATCAAGATCGAAGATCTCACCTGATCCATCAGAATTTAAGTCAGCGTTATCATCTTTAAGGAGATCAGTGCAGTATTCCTTCGACAAACCAAGATCGAATTCTAGGGTTTCATTGACATAAGACGACAGAGTGAATCTTAAAAGTTCTTCGATACAATCTGATAGTTCGATTGGTGAGACTCCTGGAGAAAACGGCGAAGAAAGTGCTTCCATTTCTTTTGTTTCTTTGGTAGAAAGTGCTTCCATTTCTCGCTCCACTGTTTCTATTCCCCACCTGGACATGGACATGGGCATAATCGAAATGTTTACAAGAACTGGGGTGTAAATTGGACGGGACGGTTCGGTTCGGTTCGGTTCGGTCGGGTTGAATCGGTTTTGGTCTAAGAATGAAGGAGACCAAAACCAATCCGTTAAGGAATTTCAGTTTTCGGTCGGTTTCGGTTTCAGTTCAATTTGATTTTGATTTTTCAATATCGGATTAATATCGGTGTAGATCGGTTTATTATTGGGCTTAAACCATAATGAATTTTACATTCATAACTTATAGGGTGTGTTTGGTAGCCAAGAGAAGAAAAGAAAAGAAAAGAAAAAAGTACACTTTTTGTACTTTTTTCCTTGGGTTAAGAATTTTTCTTTGCACTTGGTATGTCTTCACCCAAGAGAAGATTCGCGTTTTGAAATTCAAAATTCCTCTTGAGAATTGTGAAATTTTCTTTTGCTCCCAAAAAAAAATCTTACAAAAAACACAAGAAAACATGAGAAAATATAAAAACATAATAAGACAAAAAATGAATGATTACACAATAATTTCCTATGTCTCTATCTCTCTCCTAAAATTCAAAATTTTTTGAATTTTTTTGTTTTGTTTTGTTTTGTTTTCTTTGTTACCAAACATACATATTCTTTTTATTTTCTCACCATTTCATTTCTTTTCTTCTCTTTTCTTTTCTTTTCTTTTCTTTTCTAGATTCTTTTTTCTTTTCTTTTCTTCTCTTGGCTACCAAACATAGCATAGTGACAAGATTTGACAAAAAAAACCACTTTAAATTTAGGGTAATTTACAATGTGACCCCTTGGAGAATGCCAATATTAGAGGGACACCCCCTCTCTTTCACCAAATTAAACTCGGACCCCCTACCGTCAGTCACGGTTAAGGAATATGCCTTATATGCTGATGTCAGCAATAATATTTTATTTAAAATACCAAAATGCCCTTATTAAATATGAAATACCTAAATTACCCTTATAATAAGTTACTATTTCTTTCCCATTTCACTGAGGATCGTTCAAACTACGACGACAAACGGTGACCCGTACACTTCTCGCTTCCACCGATCGCCCTCTCACCAAGCTCGATCATCCCGGCGTTCTCCTCATCTCATCCGATGGGTTCCTGCTTCCCAATCTTCAACTCCAGCAGAAACAGAAACCACCGATCGCCCTCTCACCAAGCTCGATCATCCCGTCGTTCTCCTCATCTCTTCCGATGGGTTCCTGCTTCCCAATCTTCAACTCCAGCAGAAATAGAAACCACCGATCGCCCTCTCACCAAGCTCGATCATCCCGTCGTTCTCCTCACCTCTTCCGATGGGTTCCGATTTGGGTATCAATTCAAAATCCCTACCCCCAACATAGGTCGTCTGATCGCCAACGGCACATCTCTGTTTTCCCTACCCTTACGTTTTCCAACCATTACTCGATCATCACTGGACTCTACCCTGCCTACCATGGCATCATCAATAATTATTTCTTCGATCCCATCTCTGGGGACTCATTCAACATGGGCATCCACGAAAGCCGATCAACAAATACAATCAATTACCCACAAAAAAAAAAAAGAGACATTTTTTCTTGAAAAATCATCAGAGACAGTTCGTTCCTTACATCAATGGTTGGTTTTGAAAGAAACTGATCAAAATAAGTGATAGACAGAAAATCTGTTTGGAAACGAAAGCCGAAGAACGCCGATGTACCTACCGCCGACGTTCCTTCCGTTTCTTCTTCTCTTGCAGATTGTCTCTGCTTTTGGGTTACTTTTTTATTCCCCTCTATAGGTTTGAATCAGACAGCGGTAGGTACGTCGGCGGAGCATAAGAGATCCAACAACTTCACGAGACCTGAGAGTTGAAGAGGTTTGTCGAAGGTTTTCCGGCGGCGGAGACAGGTGTTTGCGACGAATGCAGAGGGCATCGGCCACCACCAACTTCGGCGCCACCGCCATCGGCAAGCCTACCTACTCTATGGAAGAGAGAAACAAAATAGAAGAAGGATTAAAACGTGTTTCAATGAGAAGGGTATAACGGTCATTTTATCTCTTGACTCACCAGTGACTGACGGTAGGGGGTCCGAGTCTAATTTGGTGAAAGAGAGGGGGTGTCCCTCTAATATTGGCATTCTCCAGGGGGTGGCATTGTAAATTACCCTTAAATTTATGATTCAATCATGGTTTATCATTGTAAGGGAAAGATAACTAATATTGAAACCAATAAATAACAAATTATTAAGAAGATAACTAATATTAAAATCACAAAATGAACCCTATTATCCAATCATTCATTTGACTATCCAACTAGTCTTCTATAGCGAACAAATAAATCAATGGAAGCATTATTACAATTTACAAATCAATTTCTCTATTCATAACCTAATATTCAATGATTAGTAATAATTCCCCTTACAATGAAAAATATTCTCACTCATATTATAAAATATGGATGGTCAATTCACCAATTTATAATCTCATAATCATTTATTTTTTTACCGGTTTCATTCGGTTTGGTTTCGGTTTGGTTTCGGTTTGGTTATTGGTCGGTTTGGTTTGGACCAGCCAACATACCTTAGTCCAAAACCAATCCAATAAGGATCAGTTTGGTTCGATTCGGATTTTATCGGTCAGTGTTGTTCGATTTTATCGGTTCGGGCTAGGTTTTGACACCCCTAACAAGAACAATGAGACTCCCTAATGCCACAACAAGTGAGGATAACAAGTGTTAAACAGAAAGTAAGGGGTATCGGGGATTACCTCAGCAGAATGGGTTAGGTTGCACCACTCGTCAATCTGCACAAACAGCGATGAACGAAAGGTTAGGACGATCTCGCTAGGCAATATTCCACCCTCCAAATCCAAGGATTACAATGGAGATCCTTGGTGACACACACACTCAATTGGGAGAGACAGAAAAGAATAGGGAGAAAGAGATTAGGTCAAAACCCTAATTGGCTTTGTGGCCAAAACTCTCTTATTTGTAGAGAATTGGCTAGCTAGGGTTCCCAATTCTAGTGGGTCTATGATTACCCTAAGTGGGCGACCAATGAAGGAACCGGGTCAGAACCCAGTCCGACCCATATTAATTAACAACAAGGATCCAACTCCTCTTGCCTATCGCCTAGGTTCCATAGCTACTTGGGCTAGTGCCATAGAAGAGGTGTGATGAACGAGGTACTGACAGAGGCTCTGAGAACCAGGCGTAAAAAACCGTTGGATCATTGCCTCACCATGTGGTGCTCTCCTAGGTAGCTATGGACAAGAGCTAGGCGATGAATGCTAAGAAGAGGAGCCGAATCTGGATAACAAAGAATGTACCCTATGCACAAGGCTCCCACAACATGTGAGGAAGTTCAGTTTAAACCCCTTTTTTTATATGTGTTATCGTAAAAGATGCTCACCATTGATGGCACGCCATGTGGGCTCAGTGGAATGAAGTAAGATCAAGCCCAACACGACTTGGTTTGAGGCAAGTCGATCAGTCCGGCATAGCCAAGCTACATTCCTAATCGATGCCCACCATCTAGGTCGGATATAGCGCGGCCAACCCACACCCACAATTGGACTAGTTACTGAGTGACTAGATTGTGCTTGCGTATGGGTGGCAAGCATGAACGGTCAAACCATATCCAAACTACAGTTGGGGGTCTAGGTAGGACAATAATTAACAGCATCCGAGCGGTTAGACTATAACTGTCACACCCCGTTCACACAGAACTGGACTGATGACCGGGTTAACTCCGGTTAACCCAACCCTGCCAGGATCATCTGATACAGTACCCAACCACAACATACCCACATCTTAAGATAAACGTTCAAAAGTTCAGCGGAAGACTTAATTTACTTGTAAATACCCCCAATATACTTGATACCCAAATTGTAGTATATAGATAAATACATGCGGGCCCGCAGGCATGATATTTACACAAAAAGAATAACAATTTATGTATCAAGTACACAAAAAGGGGTCATCAAAAGAATAAAAAAGGCAAAACCCTGTACGGCTTCATTACTGCGGTCCTGCAGCACAGCCCTCGCACGTGCAATCAGCACCTTGCTCATACTCCTCGGGGACCCACCAATCCTCATCGAGAAACTCAACTGTGGGGCCCGACCCTTGATCTTCAGGCTGGTGACCTGCAAAATCATCTAAAAGAGGTGCGCACGTGGGATGAGCTCACTAGCTCAGTAAGTGAAAAGAAGGATCACACAACAATCACATCCATATGCACTATATGCTATGCAATTCATTTTAAATCTCATCCACCTAAGCAACATTACTAAGTCTTTGGTTTTGTGCTACTACAACCACAGTGCGCGTATGCCCTAGGTACGAGTTGCGAACTCTATCCCGCGATATGCCCATAGGATTGTGGGAGAAGACCCACCGTGAGTACTCAAAAAAATAAAGCATGCCGACCACCGACTCTCAACATAAAAGTAAATGACAAAAAGTAAAGGTGCTGACTCTAGTAATTTAAAAGCAGTACGATTGGCCCTCTTGAATATACCACTAAGGTTGCCGACTATCCTAATGACCAGCCGGACGTATATCTAACCACCACAGTGACCCGACAACTGCGACCACTGCTTCCCCCGAAGTGATAACTCAACACCTCAACCCATGTTGGGAAGGGTCGTAGCACGGGAAGATGATAATCCTAAACCGCATGCTCCTATATGACATAGTACGATTGCATAGTGCCACCGCGTCCCATTCCACGGGCCACCAATGCGCTCGTTTACAAACTGACTGCAGAATCTAGTCTAATAATGCATCATGCACAGTAATCCAACCATTCATCACATAAGCACATCAATCATTTAGCATTGAGAATGTAAACCACAACACACATATCATAATCATACGAGGATGACTAATTTACACATAATTTGCATGATGACATGGCTAGTCTAGATACAATTGAATGATGTAAAAAAAGCCTTAAAATAAATTCAAACGTCCTCTCCCCACTTACTTGTTGTGTACAAAGACTCACGCCGGTACGGGTGAGATCCGGCGCGAGAAACGTAAATTTTAGTGAACCTATCATAAATGAATGGGGTTAGCATTTCACCCCCTTGGGGTCAAAACTAACAATATTTGATGGTTAAATCATGTTTAAAACCATAAAAGAAAGTTGTCCATCCGTTTTGGGTCCATTCGGACACAAAAATCACGTTAGGGGCCTCACGGGTGGGTCGGACAACCCACCTGTCTCGGCCCACCTGTCTTCTCAGGTGGACGGGCTGACCCTCCGGTCTTCTCAAGCTGGCTGGTCGGCCCGCCGCTTCTCACCCACCAGTGGGAACCGAGGGTCTGCCCTCTCAGGCGGGTGCCCTCAGGCGGGCTGGTCGGCCCACCGGTCTCGGCCCACCTGAGGGGGCAGAAAATTGCCTTCTTCCTTGAAACTTTCCCCAACCTTTGGGAAACCAAATGGGGTTTTTCCAATCATATTTTCCACACATTCAAAGTCTTATAAGATGATTCTAACCTAGATCTAAGTTAGATTTAAGGATTGAAAAGCCATCTTACCTTCTTTGCTCAAGAACTCTTTCAAAACCCCAAAATCACTTTTTAGCTCAATAAATCACCAATGCTTCTCAAATCTTGTAAACACTTTCTCAAATCCTTCAAAATCAACACATAGACCATCTATTATACCTTAAATTCATCATCTCAAGTGGGATTTACAAGATCTCAAGGAACTCTACCCAAATCAAGGGTTTTACTTGGGTTTGGTGAAAGTTCAAGAAGCATAGCCTTTTGCTCACCTCCAATTGTAGATCTCGTATTGGGGATCACTCTTCCGGCGTCGGAATGGGAAGATCAAACCTTGGCATCGCTCAAAGTCATTCCTTCCTTCTCTTCCTTCCCCTTTCTTCTTCTTCATTCTCTTTTCTTCCTTCTTTTCTCTCTCCTCTTTACTCTTCTCACCAACTCTTTAGTGTAATAAATGAGAAAATGAAAAACACAATAACGCTATTTATACTTTAAAATATATAGTAACCACATGGGTGGGTCACTCAGGTGGGCGGATGCGCCCGCCTGTGACCACCCACCTGAGGGCCGAAAATTAGCCAACAAGTGGGATTTTTATGGAATTTGACTCTCGGCATGTATCTCACTCTCGGCACAAGGTATATTATACGTATGCACTTTAGGATACGGCTACATACCAGCATTACCCATACATGGCCTTATGATACGTGCATGTGCACAACTTGGGTACACCCGTCTCCTCTGGAACTGACTCGGACTTGTCTGGCCAACCTGTGTTCAAAGTCACCCTTGCCATCAAGGTCCATAAGGAACCCGCCACCCTTGCTAACTTGGCCATAGAGAACTTGGTTTTGATGGGAATGAAATGAGCACTCTTAGTAAGCCGATCAACTATCACCCATATCGCATCCATCCCCTTAGGTGTGCATGGTAGTCCGGTGACAAAGTCCATCATAATCCTATCCCACTTCCAGTCTGATACTGAGAGTGGCTGAAGAGTACCATAAGGTCGATGCCTCTCGGCTTTTACTTTTTGGCATGTAAGACAAGTCGCCACATATAGGGCTATTGTGATTCTCATGCTTGGCCACTAGTAGTTTTGTTTAAGGTCCTTATACATCTTTGTACTTCCTGGGTGGAGTGAGAACTCGGAGCTATATGCCTCCTGCACTATCTTGTCTTATATCTCTAAATCATCGGGCACACATAACCTACCTCGAAACAATAATGCCCCATCGCTAGCTAAAACGAAATCAGGGTCATTCATGGTTTGATCTTGAATCTTAATTCTGATCTGTTGCAACTCAGGATCCAAAGGTTGTTTCATTATCACTTCTTTCCTAATAGACGGATGCACCTGTAGAGCTACCAGGGATACAGTCAACCATTTAAGGTTTTTTAGTTGATGTTCAAGCTCTAAGGTTGTTCCTTCATATAAGAGAGTTTCATCCATTAGCATCGCCTCTTGTACGAGTGGTGGGCTGACTGCTAAGTATGAGAGTGACACAATCTGTGCCTTTTGACTCAACGCATCTGCCACTACATTAGCCTTGCCAGGATGATAATGAATGTCACAGTCATAATCCTTCATGAGCTCAAGCCATCTCCTGTGCCTCATGTTCAAATCTCTTTGGGTGAAAAAGTACTTAAGGCTTTTGTGATCACTGTATATCTCGCACTTCTCCCTATACAAATAATGTCGCCAAATCTTTAGGGCAAAAATGACTACGGCTAGTTCCAAGTCATGAGTGGGGTAGTTCTTCTCATATTCCTTTAGTTGTCAGGATGCATACGCTATCACCTTACCGCGTTGTATTAGAACACAACCCAACCCAACCTTAGAAGCATCAGTGTAGACTGTCATCCCACCTGTGCCTTCAGGGATGCTCAACACAGGGGCCGACACCAACCTTTTCTTCAATTCCTAAAAACTCTTCTCACATTTGTCACACCCCGTTCACAGAGAACCGGACCGGTGACAGGGTTAACTCTGGTTAACCCAACCTGCCAGGATCATCTGATACAGTATCCAACCACAGCATACACACAACTAAGATAATGTTCAACAGTTCAGTGGAAGGCTTAATTTACCTGTAAATATCCCCAATATACTTGATACCCAAATTGTAGTACATAGATAAATACATGTGAGCCGGCAGGCATGATATTTACACAAAAAGAATAACAATTCATGTATCAAGTACACAAAAGGGATCATCAAAAGAATAAAAAAGTAACCTTGTATGGAGTCACTGCTGTGGTCCCGCAGCACAGCCCTCGCACGTGCAATCCGTGACGTGCTCATAGTCCTTAGGGACCCACCAATCCTCTTCGGGGAATTCAACTGTGGGGCCGGACCCTTGATCCCCAGGTTGGTGACCTGCAAAATCATCTAAAAGAGGTGTACACGTGGGATGAGCTCACTAGCTCAGTAAGTGAAAAGGAGGACCACACAACAGTCCACACAACAATCACAACCATATGCACTATATGCTATGCAATTCATTTTTCATCACATCCACCTAAACAACATTACTAAGTCTTTGGTTTAGTGCTACTACAACCATAGTGCGCGTATACTCCGGGTACGAGCCGCGAACTCCATCCCGCGATACACCTATAGGGCTGTTGGAGAAGGCCCACCGTGAGTACTCGGACAAGTAAAGCATGCCGACCACTGGCTCTCAACATAAAAGTAAATGACAGAAAATAAAGGTGCTGACTCCAGCAATTTAAAAGCAGTACGATTGGCCCTCTTGAATATACCACCGAGGTTGTCGACTGTCCTATTGACCAGCCTGGCGTATGTCTAACAGCCACAGTGACCCGATAACCGCGACCACTGCTTCCCCCCAAATGGTAACTCAACACCTCAACCCTTGTTGGGAAGGGTCGTAGCACGGGAAGATGATAATCCAAAACCGCATGCTTCTATATGACATAGTACGATTGCATAGTGCCACCGCGTCCCATTCCACGGGCCACCCATGCACTCGTTTCCAAACCAACTACGGCATCTAGTCTATTAATGCATTATGCACAATGATGTCATCATTCATCACATAATCACATCATCATTTGACATTGAGAACATAAACACAATCACATGTGTCATAATAATATGAGGATGGCTAAGCTACATATAATTTGCATGATGACATGGCTAGTCTAGATACAATTTAATGAATGCCAAACAAGCCTTAAAATGAGGCCAAACATCCTCTCCCCACTTACCTGTAGTGTACAAAGACTCACGCCCAGTATGGATGAGATCCGGTGCGAGAAACATAAATTTTGGTGAACCTATCACAAGTGAATGGGGTTAGCATTTCACCACTTTGGGGTCAAAACTAACAAGATTTGATGACAAAATCATGTTTATAATCCTAAAAGAAGGTCGCACGTCCGTTTTGGGTCCATTCGGACAAAAAAATCAAGTTGGGAGCTTCTCGGGTGGGTCGGACAGCCCACCTATCACAGCCCACTGGTCTTCAAAGGTGGGCGGGTCAACCCACTGGTCCTGACCCACCGGTCATGACCGACGGGCAGGTCGGCCCACCGGTTGGGGCCCACGGTGTGGGCCGAGGGTCGGCTAAGATCGACTGGCAGGTTGGCCCACCTATAGGGGCCCGCCGATTGGCCCCGAGGGCATGCCCTCTCAAGCGGGTGCCCTCAGGTGAGCTGTTTTGGCCCACCGGTCTTAGCCCACTTGAGCGGGCAGAAAACTGCCATTTTCCCCAACCTTTGGGAAATCAAATGGGGCTTTTCCAATCCCATTTTCCACACATTCAAGGTCTCATAAGAGGATTCTAACCTAGATCTAGGTTAGATTTAAGGAATGGAAAGCCATCTTACCTTCTTTACTCAAGAACTCGTTCAAAAATCCCAAAATCACTTCAAATCACCAATGCTTCTCCAACCTTGTAAACACTTCTTCAAATCCTTCAAAATCAACACATAGACCATCTATTAAACCTTAGATTCATCATCTCAAGGGGGATTTACAAGACCTCAAGAAACTCTACCCAAATCAAGGGTTTTACTTGGGTATGGTGAAAGTTTAAGGAATATAGCCTTCGCTCACCTCTAAACGTAGATCTCGTGTTGGGGATCACTCTTCCGGCGTCGGAATGGGAAGATCAAACCTTGGCGCCGCTTAAGTCCATTTCTTCTTCCTCTTCCGTCCCCTTTCTTCTTCTTCATTCTCTTTTCTCCCTTCTCTTCTCTCTCCTCTTAAATCTTCTCACCAACTTTCCGTGTAATAAATGAGATATTTGAAAAACAAAAATAATGCTATTTATACTTTCTTAAAATCATTAGTAGCACATGGGTGGGTCACTCAGGTGGGCGGATGCGCCCACCTGTGACCGCCCACCTGAGGGCCGAAAATTGGCCAACAAGTGGGATTTCGGTGAAATTCGACTCTCAGCATGAATCTCATTCTCGGCACAAGGTATATTATACATATGCGCTTTAGGATACGGCTCCATACCAGCTTTATCTGTACATGGCCTTATGATATGTGCATGTACACGGCTTGGGTACACTCGTCTCCTTTGGCAGTGACTTGGACTTGTCTGGCCAACCGGTGTTCAAGGTCACCCTTGCCATCATGGTTCATAAGGAACCCGCCTTAACCCTCTCCGGTTCGGGTCTTGCATGGTTAAACCGGGTCAACCGTGTAATTAGACCGGGTTTAAAAAGTAGGGTATCACATTTACCCCCCTTTCTGAAAATTTTGTCCCCGAAATTGGCGTACCTGGTTGTTCGAAAAGATGAGGGTACTTGGCTTGGATTTCATCCTCTTTCTCCCAAGATGCTTCTTCAAGTGAGTGATTAGCCCATCGCACCTTTACAAAGGAAATGGAGCGGTTGCGAAGGGTTTTCACCTTTCGGTCCAAGATTTCAGCTGGCTGCTCTGTTAGGTCATATTAGCTTCTAGATATTTTGGTTCCACGGGTAATACATGAGATGGATCATGAACGTATCGCTTCAGCATGGACACATGAAATACGTTATGAACATTCCTGAGTGAAGGTGGCAGAGCAAGCATGTAGGTTACTGAGCCACCCCGAGCTAAGATCTCAAATGGGCCAATGTATCTCAGGCTCAACTTCCCCTTTCTATGAAATCTTTGCAACCCTTTAGTAGGAGAGATCTTGAGAAACACCTTTTCTCCTAGCTGAAATTCAATGTCTTTCCTGCGGTTGTCTGCATAGCTCTTTTGACGAGACTGAGCTGCTTTAATAGGTTCTCGAATAACATCGACCTTGTCACAAGTCATCTGTATCATTTCAGGTCCTAACATTCGGCGTTCGCCTACCTCATTCCAATACAGAGGAGTTCTACACTTCCTACCATATAATGCCTCATACGGAGCCATCCCAATTGTAGCTTGGTAACTGTTGTTATAGGCAAACTCCATAAGAGGTATATATTCTTCCCAACTACCACACATTTCCATTGCACATGCCCTGAGCATGTCTTCTAATATCTGTATGGTTCGCTCCGACTGACCATCAGTCTGTGGGTGGCAAGCAGTACTCAAATTCAATTATGATCCCAAGGCATGCTGGAAGCTTTTCCAAAATCTGAAAGTGAACCTTGGGTCCCTATCTGATACAATGCTCACTGGCACTCCATGCAAGCGCACTATGTTATCTATATAAAGTTGTGCTAATTTGGCCATAGAGAACTTGGTCTTTATGGAAATGAAATGAGCAGTCTTAGTAAGCCGATCAACGATCACCCATATCGCGTCCATTCCCCTAGGTGTGTATGGTAGTCCGGTGACGAAATCCATTGTAATCCTATCCCACTTCCAGTCTAGTACTGTGAGTGGTTGAAGAGTACCATAAGGTCGATGCCTCTCGGCTTTTACCTTTTGGCATGCAAGACAAGTCGCCACATACTGGGCTATTGTGATTCTCATGCTAGGCCACCAGTAATTTTGTTTAAGGTCTTTATACATCTTTGTACTTCCTGGGTGGAGTGAGTACTTGGAGCTGTGTGCTTTCCGCACTATCTTGTCTTGTATATCCAAATCATCGGGCACACATAACCTACCTCGAAACAGTAATGCACCATCGCTGGCTAAAATAAAATCAGGGTCGTTCATTGTTTGATCTTAAATCTTAACTCTGATCCGCTGTAATTTAGGATCCAAAGGTTGTTTCATTATCACCTCTTGCCTAATAGACGGATACACCTGTAGAGCTGCCAGTGATATAGTCAACCATTTAAGGTTTTCTAGTTGATGTTCAAGCTCTAAGGTTGCTCCTTCATATAAGAGGGTTTCATCCATTAGCGTCGCTTCTTGCACAAGTGGTGGGCTGACTGCTAAGTGTGAGAGTGATACAGTCTGTGCCTTCCGACTCAATGCATCCGCCACTACATTAGCCTTTCCAGGATGATACTGAATGTCACAGTCATAATCCTTCATGAGTTCGAGCCATCTCCTCTGCCTCATGTTCAAATCTCTTTGGGTGAAAAAGTACTTAAGGCTTTTGTGATCACTGTATATCTCACACTTCTCCCCATACAAATAATGTCGCCAAATATTTAGGGCAAAAATGACTGTGGCTAGTTCCAAGTCATGAGTGGGTAGTTCTTCTCATATTCCTTTAGTTGTCGGGATGCATACGCTATCACCTTACCGTGTTGCATGCGAACACAACCCAACCCCACCTTAGAAGCATCAGTATAGACTATCATTCCACCTGTGCCTTCGGGGATGGTCAACACAGGGGCCGACACCAATCTTTTCTTCAATTCCTGAAAATTCTTCTCACATTCCTCTACCCATTCAAATTTCACACCCTTTTTGGTTAACTTAGTCATTGGTGTTGAGATCCGAGCAAAATTCTCAATGAAGCGCTGATAGTACCCAGCGAAACTTCTAATTTCAGTGACATTCTTAGGGCTTTCCCATTCTACTACTGCTTTCACCTTATCAGGATCCACCTCAATTCCAGCCTCAGACACTACGTGTCCCAGAAATCCAACTTACTCAAGCCAAAATTCACATTTACTGTATTTGGCAAACAATTATTTTTCTCTCAGCCTCTGTAACACCATCCTCAAGTGTTGAGTGTGCTCCTCTTCTGTCTTAGAGTAAGATGTCATAAATAAAAATAATTACCCATTTATCAAGGACATCGAGAAATACTCGATTCATTAAATCCATGAATGCTGCCGGTGCATTGGTTAACCCAAAAGATAGCACTAGGAACTCATAGTGACCATACCGAGTCTTGAACGCTATCTTGGGTATGTCGCCGCTCTTTATCTTGAGCTGATAATAGCCTGATCTAAGGTCGATCTTCGAAAACACCCTTGCATCTTGTAGTTGGTCAAGCAAATCATCAATGCGTGGCAATGGATACCGATTTTTAATGGTTAGCTTATTCAATTCCCGGTAATTGATGCACATACGCAAGCTGCCATCCTTCTTCTTGACAAACAATACTAGGGCACCCCAAGGTGATACACTTGGCGAATGAACCCCTTTTCCAATAATTCTTGCAACTGCATTTGTAACTCCTTCAATTCGGCTGGTGCCATCCTGTACGGAGCTTTAGACACTGGAGCTGCTCCAGGAATCAAGTCTATGGAAAATTCCAACTCTCTATCAGGCGGTAGATGCATTAGATCATCTGGAAAGACATTGGGAAATTCTTTAACCACCTTTACCTTTTCTAGAGGTGTAACCTTTGCATCAACATCAAGTACCGATGCTAAGTAACCCTGACATCCACTTTCCAACAACTTTACCGCTTGAAGGGTGGAGACGAGGACCTTTCTAGCCCATTTCATTTTATCTGCTCGGTATACCAATTCTTTTCCTTCATCATCTATCACCCTAATTAGTTTTTCAGCACACATCACATTAGCTCGATGGGCCGACAACCAATCCATGCCCAGTATAACATCAAAATTCTGCATGTTGAATTTAATGAGTTGTGCATCTAATTTCTTCCCATTGATTTCCACTGGGCACGGTCCATACACCTCCTTCAACTGTGTAACTTTAACGGTAGGCATACTAACAATCATCCCATGATCTAGTGTCCTGGGTGACATACCCAGTTTCTCAGCAGATCTCTTAGATATGAATGAATGTGTAGCTCCCGAATCAAATAAGACATAGGCTGGTATGCCCGATATAGGTAGGACACCTAGTGTAACAATGCATATAAGTACAGCAGGTCATCAATATTTAACATAAGGAAATTCTTAAATTTAAAATGTACCTGCTACCACTTCCGTGCTGGCCTCAGCTTCCTCAGCTAATAGGGCATACATCCTTCCCTGCGGTTGATTCCCCCGAGTTAAGGGAGGTCGGTATGCAGAGGGCTGATTGGAGGGTAAGGCTGGTCTGACCCACAATCTTTAGCACAGTGCCCAGAGGAATGGCAATTAAAGCAATGGATCTGTGATGCCGAAACTGGGGCGGGGCCCCTCTGCACTTGACCCGTTGTAGATGGAGGTCGGGGCGGCCTTAGGACTGTAGGTGCCGTACTAGTGTTTGGGCAGAAAGATGTGGAGCCCGAACCACCAGCTGGTCGAGGAGGGTAGCCAGATGGCCTATAGGGCTATCTATATATAGGCCCAGAACTATACGACCCACGATATACCTTGGAGGAGTTGCCCATGTCCAGAAATGGGTTTGTTCTCTTCCACAATCTAGGTGTGAGGGACTATTCTCCCTTCTGCTTATCTTCCATGGTCTTAGCTTTCTGCACAATATAGCCATAGTCTGTTAAATCTAAGACCTCAAGTACTGACCCAATGGATGCCTTTAAGCCCTTCAGAAATCTTACAGCCTTTTCTTTAGCTATCCTCATATGCCTAGGGGCAAAATGGAACAAGCTTTCAAATTGCTGCTGATACTCAAGGATAGTCTTACTCCCTTGAGTTAAGGCCATAAATTCCGTCTCTTTATGGTCTCTGAAGCTACGTGGGTAATGATTGGCCAAGAACAACTCCTTGAACTGTTCCCAGGTGGGTTCCGGATGTGCGGCTAACAATATGGGCTTAGAGGCTTGCCACCAAGAGTTGGCCTCCTTCTTGAGTTGCAACCCTGCACATATAAGTTTCTGTGCCTCAGTGCACTCAATCACCTCAAATATCTTCTCCAGCTCTTGGATCCACTGGTCCGGCTCTAGAGGATCACTTCCCACCTTAGAGAATACAGGTGGCAAGTTCCTCTTGAATGACTCCACTACCCTTGACGTATTATTCGTCGGCGGGTAATTGGGTGCACATGCCGGATAATAAGGGTATGGAGGGGCCACCACATACGGAGGAACACTGAAGGGCAGAATTAGAGGTGTACCTCCCACTTGTGGCCCCGTATCAGACCCAACAGGTGGGTCCTGTGGAATAAGTATCCGGGGAGGTTGACCTGTTTGAGAAAGTCTAATTGTTGCTGTATAGCAGACATAAATGCTTGCTACTGCTGAAGCATTTGTTGCTGGAAAGCCTGTTGTGATTGCTGAATTATGGTAGCAACATCACCCGGAGTGATGACCGATGGAGGGTCCGGAAGTGTAGTCACAGGTGGGTCCCCTTGTGCCACACCCTGACCAAAGGTTTCTAGAGGTTGTGGGAGGGGGGTTTACCCCATAGAGTGGGACCTTCTAGGATTTGGTGGTCGACCGACCGGACGAGGACCACGCAAGGTACCTCATGCATTGCTACCGGATCTAGTACGTACCATCGTATTTTTGCACCTGGAACATACCATACACAACATTGGTTAAGCACCCTAGAATTTATATCGGCACATAATCATATGCCAACACACAGGGCATTATAGTGTATGATGTTTTGCAACTAGCCATAGCTTAATCCCGAAAATACAGTGCTAGTGCTTCAACAAGTAGTACGATGGTCCCACTCGACAATATGGTGCTAGCCATACACCCTCTTTTTTTTTTTCAAGTTTTATCCCAACCGACGGGCAGCTCAGGTCGGCCCGCCGGTCTGACCCGAGGCAGAACATTAACAGGGCTTTTAAGCCCTGTTTCATATGTTTTTCTCCCATTTCTTCCCCCCTCTCTCTCTCAGGCGATTTTTGAGAGTTCCTTGTCTCTTCCACTAGCGATCTCACTCAACGATCCTGCGGATTTTGGGAAGATTCAACTCCTCTACTCTCAAGTAAGTCTCTTCCCCCTTTTTCTTCTTAGAACGTGTACTTTGGGGGTAGAATCCATGTATAGTCCTCAATCTTGATTTTTTTTCCGTGTTTCTTTCCATAGAACAATGATTCCATGAGAATGTGATGTTTTCTTTTTGATTTATTTCTAGTTTTAGGCTGTACTTCTCAATTTATGAGAGAAAACCCAATCGTGCCCTAATATTCTCTAAATTGGGACTTTCTTCTATCTCTACCCTTTTCTCCCCAACTAACGACTCAAATGAGTTTCCTTATGCTTGGTTTGCACTTAAAATGTTGGAGAGATCATGGAAAGTCGTGTATGCTTGAAATCCCATCTCTCTCCATGAAAATCCATCTCTTTTGTGTTGGGTTTCTTTGATTCTCCTTCCACCACTTCATACTTGTGGATTCCTTGCACCTCAATGTCATAATAGAAGATGTCTTTGCATATTCTAGGTTGTATAACGATGGCATTTCATTCATAGACATGTAAGCTTCAAGCTTTACTCTACTGTGAGACTTTTCATGTTTCTTAGATTGAACTTGCACATTGAGAATTGGGGTTTTTCTATCATTCCTCACTTGCCATGCTTTATATGCCTTTTGTTACATTTCTGTTTTGCGCTGTGCTAGTGGATATCATGTTTTGGGGCTTCCTTCTATTCATTTCTCCATGATTTATCCACTTCTCTTTCTATCATAATCCACATTATGTATTGTACTTGCTCACCCATCTATTTGTTTCCTTTGTTATTTCTCATCCTTACTTATCATTCTTTCTCCTCTTTTCTGGCCAGGTTGTCTTCACGCAAGGGCAAAGAACCCGCATCCTCTTCCACTCGGCTTAAGACCACCACTTCCAAATGGAAGAGTGCAGGGACTAGTTCCCCAGCCCCTCGCCCAAGGTGACCAGGACAGGCCCCTTTCGATCCTTCAGATTATGATGAGGGACTCTTCCGAAATTCAGAGGCAGCAACCAACTGGCAGACCTTCCTAAAGAGGTCTGTGATGATGGAGAAGACCATGGTAGTCAACAACTTCCATAAGGTTCTGCTTCATGAGAGGTTTACCGCACTGGGTTGGCAGTCTACCCTCAACATAGACCTTCCATGCTATGAGCAACTAGTTCGTAGATTCTACTGCAACTTGGAGGTCTCTTACCAGTATGGAGAGTATGCGATAACTAGCATGGTGAAGGGGGTGGACATTCACCTGACTGTGGACACCCTGGCTAGCATTTTGGACATCTCTTCGGATAGGCAGCATTTCTACAGTCCTCCAAGGAGTAAACCCGTGGGCCCATCCTTGAGTTTGGAGACGCAAGACCATATCTACGAGACCATCTGTGGCAGTAGGGAGCGTCTGGATTCTGAGACGTCATTTTACCCAGAGGTTCGTGTGTTTGCCTGTTTGGTCCAGTTCAATTTGCTCCCCAGAGGAGGTCACCGGAACCAGGTAGGCTTCATGGCAGCCTACTTAGCCTTCTGCATTTATAAGGCCTTAGAGGGAGGTGCCGAGCACTTATGCTTGCCTTACGTCATCCTCAAGACTATGGAGCACCATACCTCACACCCCGAGGACGGAGGGTTTCCATATGGTAGGATGCTCACCAGGATCTTTGAGTTCTTTGGGGTGGACCTGAGTAGTGAAGAGGGGAAGACTCCAGTAGATAAGTTTAACAGGGGAAATTTATTGAGGATGGGTCTCCACACTCTCATGGATGTACCTCAGAGAGCAGGAGCTCAAAGAGGGAGGGACAGGAGGAATTCCTATAGGGAGGATGTTCCCATGGAGGAGGAGACCAGTGAGGAGGATGAGGATTATGTTCCTCAGTGCGAGGAGGAGGATTTTGTGGACGAGGATATCCTCGAGGAGGAGCCTCTTGACTCGAGAGGTGCTGATTCTGGCTTCACGAGGGCTGTAGGCCCACAACATAGAGCCCCACCACCTGAGAGTGGTGCATTTGATTTTGAGGGCATGATGTCTGCTATGAGGGCCTTGAAAGACGGGCAAGATCAGCTACTAAGAAGACTGAATGAGAGTGCTTCTAGAGAGGAAAACATCCTAGAGAGGTAGGCTACCTTAGAGAGTTCCTTCCTCAGATTGGGCGAGGACTTGGATACAACAACCAATGCCATTTCAACGGATTTTTCCCGACTTCAGAGGGATGTACAGCTGGTGAACTCGAGGTTTGACTACTACGACCGTCGACTCAACGTTAGCTCGAGACCTCGCAAGGACGGAGTAATAGTATTGGATGATGACGAGGATCTCTGAGGACTTAGCTCGCCCGTCTACACCAGCTTCTCACTTATCTCCATGTTGCTAATCTTATTATATATTTCTTTTTTTTCTCATTCTTTGTACTTTCTCTGTAATTAGACTTACTTGTGGGGCGGTATATTTTGTTGGTGGCCTGTGCTAGTTTTTGTATGTTTGATAACTTATCGTAGTTTAGTTGTGATGTCATTGGTTATTTATGCTCAGTGATATATGTATATGTTGTCTATCAGGTGTTTGTGTGTGAAAATTTTTGGAAATCTTGTTTTGTGCCGTTATGCTGTCGAAATTTCGTTAAATTCGTACTCGATGGGTTATGACATCAATTAAATAATCTTTTATTGATTCCAAGTAATTTTCTCTCATGCATGCCATGAATGCAATAACTAAACACAACCATTTTTTTTTTACTTTTAACTCTCTTTAAAGCTTTTTCATTTGCCCAATCCCATTTCCTATTATAGATTCTATACGGTCTAAATGGTATGCTGTGAGTGAATAGAGCATCGCGCTCTGATACCACCATTGTCACACCCCGTTCACACAGAGCCGGACCGGTGACAGGGTTAACTCCGGTTAACCCAAACCTGCCAGGGTCATCTGATACAGTATCCAATCACAGCATACACACAACTAATATAATGTTCAACAGTTCAGCGGAAGACTTAATTTACCTGTAAATATCCCCAATATACTTGATACCCAAATTGTAGTGCATAGATAAATACATGTGTGCCCGCAGGTATGATATTTACACAAAAAGAATAACAATTCACGTATCAAGTACACAAAAGGGATCATCAAAAGAATCAAAAAGTAACCCTGTATGGAGTCACTGCTGTGGTCCCACAGCACAGCCCTCGCACGTGCAATCCGTGCCGTGCTCATAGTCCTCAGGGACCCACCAATCCTCTTCGGGGAATTCAACTGTGGGGCCGGACCCTTGATCCCCAGGTTGGTGACCTGCAAAATCATCTAAAAGAGGTATACACGTGGGATGAACTCACTAGCTCAGTAAGTGAAAAGGAGGACCACACAACAGTCCACGCAACAATCACAACCATATGCACTATATGCTATGCAATTCATTTTTCATCACATCCACCTAAACAACATTACTAAGTCTTTGGTTTAGTGCTACTACAACCACAGTGCGCGTATACTCTGGGTACGAGCCGCGAACTCCATCCCGCGATACGCCCATAGGGCTATCGGAGAAGGCCCACCGTGAGTACTCAAAAAAATAAAGCATGCCGACCACCGGCTCTCAACATAAAAGTAAATGACAGAAAATAAAGGTGCTAACCCCAACAATTTAAAAGCAGTACGATTGGTCCTCTTGAATATACCATCGAGGTTGCCGACTGTCCTAATGACCAGTCGGGCGTATATTTAACCGCCACAGTGACCCGACAACTGCGACCACTGCTTCCCCCCAAATGATAACCCAACACCTCAACCCCTGTTGGAAAGGGTCGTAGCACGGGAAGATGATAATCTTAAACCGCATGCTCCTATATGACATAGTACGATTGCATAGTACCACAGCATCCCATTCCACGGGCCACCCATGCACTCGTTTCCAAGCCGACTACAGCATCTAGTCTATTAATGCATTATGCACAATGATGTCATCATTCATCACATAATCACATCATCATTTGACATTGAGAAAATAAACACAATCACACATGTCATAATAATATGAGGATGGCTAAGCTACATATAATTTGCATGATGACATGGCTAGTCTAGATACAATTTAATGAATGCCAAACAAGCCTTAAAATGAGGCCAAACGTCCTCTCTCCACTTACCTGTAGTGTACAAAGACTCACGCCCGGTACGGATGAGATCCGGTGCGAGAAACGTAAATTTTGGTGAACCTATCACAAGTGAATGGGGTTAGCATTTCACCACTTTGGGGTCAAAACTAATAAGATTTGATGACAAAATCATGTTTAGAATCCTAAAAGAAGGCGCACGTCCGTTTTGGGTCCATTCGGACGAAAAAATCACGTTGGGAGCCTCTCGGGTGGGTCGGACAGCCCACCGGTCTTCAAAGGTGGGCTGGTCGACCCACCGGTCCTGACCCACCGGTCATGATCGACGGGCATGTCGGCCCGTCGGTAGGGGCCCACCAGTGTGGGCCGAGCGTCGGCTAGGACCGGTGGCCAGGTTGGCCCGTCGGTCGGCCCGCTGGTAGGGGCCCACCGGTTAGCCCCGAGGGCCTGCCCTCTCAGGCGGGTGCCCTCAGGCGGGCCGTTTTGGCCCACCGGTCTTAGCCAACCTGAACGGGCAGAAAATTGCCATTTTCCCCAACCTTTGGGGAATCAGTTAGGGCTTTTTCAATCCCATTTTCCACACATTCAAGGTCTCATAAGATGATTCTAACCTAGATCTAGGTTAGATTTAAGGAATGGAAGCCATCTTACCTTCTTTGCTCAAGAACTCTTTCAAAAACCCCAAAATCACTTCAAATCACCATTGCTTCTCCAACCTTGTAAACACTTCTTCAAATCCTTCAAAATCAACACATAGACCATCTATTAAACCTTAGATTCATCATCTCAAGGGGGATTTACAAGACCTCAAGAAATTCTAACCAAATCAAGGGTTTTACTTGGGTATGGTGAAAATTTAAGGAATATAGCCTTCGCTCACCTCTAAACGTAGATCTCGTGTTGGGGATCACTCTTCCGGCGTCGGAATAGGAAGATCAAACCTTGGCACCGCTTAAATCCATTTCTTCTTCCTCTTCCTTCCCCTTTCTTCTTCTTCGTTCTCTTTTCTCCCTTCTTTTCTCTCTCCTCTTAAATCTTCTTACCAACTTTCCATGTAATAAATGAGATATTTGAAAAACACAAATAATGCTATTTATACTTTCTTAAAATCATTAGTAGCACATGGGTGGGTCACTCAGGTGGGCGGATGCACCCACCTGTGACCACCCACCTGAGGGCAGAAAATTGGCCAACAAGTGGGATTTTGGTGGAATTCGACTCTCGGCATGAATCTCACTTTCGGCACAAGGTATATTATACATATGCGCTTTAGGATATGGCTACATACTAGCTTTATCCGTACATGGTCTTATGATATGTGCATGTACACGGCTTGGGTATACCCGTCTCTACTGGCTCTGACTCGGACTTGTTTGGCCAACCGGTGTTCAAGGTCACCCTTGCCATCATGGTCCATAAGGAACCCGCCTTAACCCTCTCTGGTTCGGGTCCTGCATGGTTAAATTGGGTCAACCGTCTAATTAGACCGGGTTTAAAAAGTAGGGTATCACAACATTCCTCTACCCATTCAAATTTCACACCCTTTTTGGTTAACTTAGTCATTGGTGCTGTGATCCGAGCAAAATTCTCAATGAAGTGCCGGTAGTATCTAGCCAAACCCAAGAAACTTCTAATTTCAGTAACGTTCTTAGGGCTTTCCCACTCTACTACTGCTTTCACCTTATCAGGATCCACCTCAATTCCGGCCTTAGACACTACGTGTCCCAAGAATCCAACTTGCTCAGGCCAAAATTCACATTTACTTTATTTGGCAAACAATTGTTGTTCTCTCAGCCTCTGTAATACCATCCTCAGGTGTTGAGTGTGCTCATCTTCTGTCTTAGAGTAGATCAAAATGTCATCAGTAAAAATAATTACCCATTTATCAAGGACATCGTGAAATACTCGATTCATTAAATCCATGAATGCTGCCGGTGCATTGGTTAACCCAAAAGATAACGTTAGGAACTCATAGTGACCATACCGAGTTCTAAAAGCTATCTTTGGTATGTCGCCGCTCTTTATCTTGAGCTGATAATAGCCTAATCTAAGGTCTATCTTTGAAAATACCTTTGCACCTTGTAGTTGGTCAAACAAATCATCAATGCATGGCAATGGCTACCTGTTCTTAATGGTTAGCTTATTCAATTCTCGATAATCGATGCACATATGCAAGTTGCCATCTTTCTTCTTGACAAACAATACTGGGGCACCCCAAGGTGAAACACTTGGGTGAATAAACCCCTTCTCCAATAATTCTTGCAATTGTATTTGTAACTCCTTCAATTTGGCTGGTGCCATCCTGTATGGAGCTTTAGACACTAGAGTTGCTCTAGGAATCAATTCTATGGCAAATTCTAACTCTCTATCAGGCGGTAGATGCATCAGATCATCTGGAAAGACGTCGGGGAATTCTTTAACCACTTCTACCTCTTCTAGAGGTGTAACCTTTGCATCAACATCAAGTACCGATGCCAAGTAACCTTGACATCCACTTTCTAACAGCTTTACCGCTTGAAGAGCGGAGATGAGGACCTTTCTAGCCCGTTTCATTTTATCGGCTTGGTATACCAATTCCTTCCCTTCTTCATTTGTCACCCTAATTAATTTTTCGGCACACATCACATTTTCTCGATGGGCCGACAACCAATCCATGCCCAGTATAACGTCAAAATTCTGCATGTTGAATTTAATGAGTTGTGCCTCCAATTTCTTTCCACTGATTTCAATTGGGCATGACCCATACACCTACTTCAACTGTGTAATTTTTCCTGTAGGCATACTAACAATCATCTCATGATCTAGTGTCCTGGGTGACATATCAAGTTTCTCAACAAAATTTCTTAGATATGAATGTGTGTGTAGCTCTTGAATCAAACAAGACATAGGCTAGTATACCCGATATAGGTAGAACACCTAGTGCAACAATGCATATAAGTATAGCAAGTCATCAAAATTTAGCATAAGGAAAATCTTAAAGTAAAATGTACCTGCTACCACTTCCATGCTGGCCTCAGCTTCCTCAGCTGATAAGGCATACATTCTTCCTTGTGGTTGATTCCCCCGAGTTAAGGGAGGTATGTACACAGAGGGCTGACTGGAGGGTAGGGCTGGTCTGACCCGACAGTCTTTAGCATAATGCCCATAAGAGTGGCAATTAAAGCAACGGATCTGTGACGCCGAAATTGGGGCGGGGCCCCTTTGCACCTGACCTGACGTAGACGGGGGACGGGGTGGCCTTGTGACTGTAGGCACCGTACTAGTGTTTGGGTGAAAATATGTAGAGCCCGGACCACTAGCTGGTCGAGGAAGGTAGCCCGATGGCCTATAGGGCTGTCTATATGTAGACCCAGAACTATACGACCATATACCTTGGATGAGTTGCCCATGTCTGGAAATGGATTAGTCTTCTTCCATAATCCAGGTGTGAGGGACTGTTCTCCCTTCTGCTTATCTTCCATGGTTTTAGCCTTTTGCACAATCTGGCCATAATCTGTCAAATCTAAGACCTTGAGCACTGACCCAATAGATGCCTTTAATCCCTTCAGAAACCTTGCAGCCTTTTCTTCGGCTGACCTTATATGCCTAGGGGCAAAATGGAACAAGCTTTCAAATTGCTGTTGATACTCAAGGATAGTCTTACTCCCTTGAGTTAAGGCCATAAATTCCGTCTCTTTATGGTCTCTGAAGCTACGTGGGTAATGATTGGCCAAGAACAACTCCTTGAACTGTTCCCAGGTGGGTTCCGGATGTGCGGCCAACAATATGGGCTTAGAGGCTTGCCACCAAGAGTTGGCTTCATTCTTGAGTTGCAGCCCTGCACAAATAAGCTTTTGTGCCTCAGTGCACTCAATTACCTCAAATATCTTTTCCAGCTCTTGGATCCACTGGTCTGGCTCTAGAGGATCACTCCCCACCTTAGAGAATATATGTGGCAAATTCTTCTTGAAAGATTCCACTACTCTTGTATTATTCATCGATGGGTAATTGGGGGCATATGCCGGATAGTAAGGGTACAGAGGGGGCACCATATATGGAGGAGTGCTGAGTGGCAGAATTGGAGGTGTACCTCCAGCTTGTGGTCCCATACCAGACCCTACAGGTTGGTCTTGTGGAGTAATTATCCAAGGATGTTGACCGGGTTGAGGAAGGTCTAACTGTTGCTGTATAGCAGCCATAAATGCCTGCTGCTGCTGGAGCATTTGTTGCTGGAAGGTTTGTTGTGACTGCTGGATTATGGTTGCAACATCACCCAGAGTGATGGCCGGTGGAGGATCCGGAAGTGTAGTCACAGGTGGGTCCCTTTGTGCCACACCCTGATCAAAGGTTTCTTGAGATTATGGGAGTAGGGTTTGCCCCACAGAGTGGGACCTTCTAGGATTTGGTGGTCGACTGACCAGACGAGGACCACGTGAGGTACCTCGTGCATTGCTACCGGATCTAGTATGTACCATCGTGTCCTTGCACCTGGAACATACCATACATAAAACATTGGTTAAGTACCTTAGAATTTACATCGGCACATAATCATATGCCAACACACGGGGTATTGTAGTGTATGATGTCTTGCATCTAGCCATAGCTTAACGTTGAAAGTATTGTGCTAGTGCTTCGACAAGTAGGACGATGGTCCCACTCGACTTTTTTTTTGGGTAATATTATCATTATTATATATCAATATTATATATATATATATATATAATAATCTCCCCCTTTTTTTTTCTCCCAACTGGCGGGCGGCTCGGGTCGGGCCCGTCGGTCCAACCTGAGGCAGAAAACGCAAAGGGGATTTTAAGCCCCTTTTTCCTCCTCTTTCTCCCATTCCTTCTCTTGGCTTACTTAGGGCGATTTTTGGAGGTTTCTTGGCTCGTCCACTCTCGTTTTCACTCAACGATTCCGTGGATTTTGGAAGATCCAAGCTCCTTTCACTCTCAAGTAAGTCTCTTCTCCATTTCTCTTCTTGGAGCATGTATTTTGGAGGTTGAATCCATTTATACTCCCCAAAACTTGATCTTTTTCATGTTTCTTTCCATAGAACAATCATTCCATGAGAATATGATGCTTCCTTTGTGACTCATTCATAGTTTTGGGCTTTACTACCCAATCTATGAGAGAAAATCCTAAACTATGCTCTAATTTCTCCAATTTGGGGTTTTATCCCAAACCATGCCCTAATTTCTCCAACTTGGGGTTTTCTTCTATCTCTACCCTTTTCTCCCCTACTAACAACTCAAATGAGATTTCTTATCCTTGATTTGCACTTACAATGTTGGAGAGATCATGGAAACTTATATATGCTTGCAATCCCATCTCTTTCTCATGAAAATCCATCTCTTTTGTGTTGGGTTTCTTGAAAAAAATTCTGGGTTTCTATGATTCTCTTCACATCATTCCATACTTGTGAACACCTTTGAATCACTTTCATTCCTTGCACCTCAATGTCATAATAGAAAATTTCTTTGCATACTCTTGATCGTATAATGATAGGCATTACTATCATTGACATGTAAGCTTCAAGTTCTACACTATTATGGGATTTTTTTTTTCATTCTCTTGGATTGAACGTGCACATTGAATTTGGGGCTTTCCATCCTTTGACACCAATTACCCCACTTGAGGAAATTCTTATGAGGCTTTCCATCACTTCTCACTTGCCATGCTCTATACTCCTTTGTTACTTTTCTATTTTGCAACATGCTAGTGGATTTCATGTTTTGGGGGCTTCTTTTTATTCATTTCTCCATGGTTTAACCACTCCTCTTTTTATAATAATCTTTATTATGTATTTAGGTGCATTTACATATGCTTGCTCACCACCTATTTACTTCCTTTGTTATGCAACATCCTTTCTTATCATTATTTCTTCTCTTTTCTTACTAGGATGTCTTCTCGCAAGGGCAAGGAACCCGCATCCTCTTCCAATCGACGTAGGGCCACAACTTCTAAACGAAAAAGTGTAGGGACTAGTTCCCCAGCCCTTCGCATAAGGCAACAAGGACATGCCCCCATCGATCCTTTAGACTATGATGAGGGACTCTTCCGGAGTTTGAGGGCGGAAACTAATTGGCAGACTTTTCTAAAGAGGTCTGTGATGATGGAGAAAATCGTGGTAACTTGTGATTTCAACAAGATTCAACTGCAAGAGAGGTTTACTGCACTGGGTTGGTAGTCCATCCTTAACATTGACCACCCATGCTATGAGCACTTGGTTCGAAGATTCTACTATAATTTGGAGGTCTCTTACCAGTATGGGGAGTACTCAATCACCAGTATGGTGAAGGGGGTGAACATTCGCTTGATTGTGGACACCCTTGCTAGTATTTTAGATATTTCATCAGTTGGGCATCAATTCTACAGTCCCCCAAGGAGTAAGCCCGTGGACCCATCCTTAAGTTAAGAGACACAGGACCACATTTACGAGACCATTTGTGGCAGCAAGGTGCGTCTGGATTCCGAGACAAAATTTCACCCGGAGGCCCGTGTATTTGCTCGCTTGGTTCAGTTTAATTTGCTCCCTAGAGGAGGTCACCGGAACCAAGTAGGCTTCATGGAGGCCTACATAGCCTTCTGCATCTACAAGGCCTTGAAGGGAGGTGCCGAGCACTTATGTTTGCCCTACGTTATACTTAAGACTATGGAGCATCATGCCACACACCCTGAGGATGGAGGTTTCCCATATGGTAGGACCCTCACCAGGATTTTTGAGTTCTTTGGGGTGGATTTGAGTGGTGAGGAGGGAAAGACTCCCGCGGACAAATCTAACAGGGGAAACCTACGCGGGATGGGTCTCCAAGCTCTTATGGATGTACCTCAAAGAGCAGGAGCTCAAGGAGGCAGGGACAGGGGGAATACCCACAGGGAGGATGTCCCCATGGAGGAGGAGGAAATAAGTGAGGAGGATGCGGATTATGTTCCTTAATTCGAGGAGGAGGACTTCCTGGATGAGGATATCCTTGAGGAGGAGCCTCTTGATTCGAGAGATGCTGATCCTGACTTTGCGAGGGCTGCGGGCCCACAGCATAGACCCCACCACCTGAGAGTGGCGCATTTGACTTTGAGAGTATGATGACTAGTATGAGAGCCTTGGAAGATGGGCAAGATCAGCTTCTGAGAAAACTAGATGAGAGTGCTACTAGAGAGGATAATATCTTAGAAAGGTAGGCTACATTAGAAAATTCCTTCCTACGATTGAGCGAGGATTTGGACACAATGGCCAACGCTATTTCAACGGATTTTACCTAACTTCGGAGGGATGTGCAACTAGTGAATTCAAGGTTTGATTACTACGACCGTTGGCTCAATGTTAGATCGAGGCCTAGGAGGGATGGAGTAGTAGAGCAAGATGATGACGAGGGTCTCTGAGGACTTAGCTTGCCTATCTAAATTAGCTTTTTACTTGTCTCTATGTTGTTTATGTGTTTATGGTGGACTATATATTTTATTTTATTTATTTATTTTTTTTGGGTCCTTTTCTCTGTAATTGGACTTGCTAGTATGGTGTTATGATGCTGTTGGTGACTTGTGGTAAGTTTTGTCTACTTGATAACTTATTGTAATTTGGTTGTAACAACGTTAGTTAGCCTTTATCGATTATTCTTATTTGTATATATATTTTGTTGTCTATCAGGTGCTTATATTCGAAAAATTTGGAAAATCTTTTTTTAGCGTTATTATGCTGCTGAAATTTCGTTAAATCTGTACTCGATGGGTTATGAAATCAAATAACTAATATTTTATTTATTCCAAGCAAACTTTCTCTAATGCATGCCATGAAATGCAATAATTAAATGCAACCATCATTTTTTTTCTTTTTTTGGCTTTTAATTTTTTAAAGTTTTTATATTTACCCAACCCCATTTCCTATTATAGGATTTTATTGGGTCTAAATGGTATGCTGTGAGTGGATAGAGCATCACGTTCTGATACCACTGTTGTCACACCCAGTTCACATAGAACCGAACCGGTGACCGGGTTAACTCCGGTTAACCCAAGCCTGCCAGGATCATTTGATACAGTACCCAACCACAGCATACCCACATCTTAAGATAAACGTTCAAAAATTCTGCGGAAGACTTAATTTACCTGTAAATACCCCCAATATACTTGATACCCAAATTGTAGTACATAGATAAATACATGTGGGCCCGAATGCATGATATTTACACAAAAAGAATAACAATTTATGTATCAAGTACACAAATTTATGTATCAAGTACACAAATTTATGTATCAAGTACACAAAAAGGGGTCATCAAAAGAATAAAAAAGGTAAAACCCTGTACGACGTCATTACTACGGCCCCACAACACAACCCTCGCATGTGCAATCAGCACCGTGCTCATACGCCTCGGGGACTCATCAATCCTCATCGAGAAACTCAACTGTGGGGCCCGACCCTTGATCTTTAGGCTGGTGACCTACAAAATCATTTAAAAGAGGTACGCACGCGGGATGGGCTCACTAGCTCAGTAAGTGAAAAGAAGGACCACACAACAATCACATCCATATGCACTATATGCTATGCAATTCATTTTAAATCTCATCCACCTAAACAACATTACTAAGTCTTTGGTTTTGTGCTACTACAACCACAGTGTACGTATGCCCCAGGTACGAGCTGCGAACTCCATCCCGCGATACGCCCATAGGGTTGTGGGAGAAGGCCCACCGTGAATACTCGAAAAAGTAAAGCATGCCGACCACCGGCTCTCAACATAAAAGTAAATGACAGAATGTAAAGGCGCTGACTCCAGCAATTTAAAAGCAGTACGATTGGCCCTCTTGAATATACCACTGAGGTTACGGACTGTCTTAATGACCAGCCAAGCGTATGTCTAACAGTCACAGTGACCCGACAACCGCGACCACTACTTCCCTCCAAGTGATAACCCAACACCTCAACCCCTGTTGGGAAGGGTCGTAGCACGTGAAGATGATAATCCTAAACCGTATGCTCCTATATGACACAGTATGATTGCATAGTGCCATTGCGTCCCATTTCACGGGCCACCAATACACTCGTTTCCAAGCCGATTGCGGCATCTAGTCTAATAATGCATCATGCACAGTAATCCAACCATTCATCACATAAGCACATCAATCATTTAGCATTGAGAATGTAAAACACAACACACATATCATAATCATATGAGGATGACTAATCTACACATAATTTGCATGATGACATGGCTAGTCTAGATACAATTGAATGATGTAAAACATGCCTTAAAATAAACTCAAACATCCTCTCCCCACTTACTTATTGTGTACAGAGACTCACGCCCGGTACGGGTGAGATCCGGCGCGAGAAACGTAAATTTTAGTGAACCTATCATAAGTGAATGGGGTTAGCATTTCACCACCTTGGGGTCAAAACTAACAAGATTTGATGGTTAAATCATGTTTAAAACCATAAAAGAATGTTGCTCGTCTGTTTTGGGTCCATTCGGACACAAAAATCACGTTGGGGGTCTCACGGGTGGGTCGGACAGCCCACCTGTCTCGGCCCACTTGTCTTCTCTGGTGGGTGGGCTGACCCGACGGTCTTCTTAGGAGGGCTGGTTGGCCTGCTGATTCTCACCCACCGGTGGGAACCGAGGGTCTGCCCTCTCAGGCGGGTGCCCTCAGGCGGGCTGGTCGGCCCATCGGTTCTTCCTTGAAACTTTCCCCAGACTTTGAGAAACCAAATGAGGCTTTTCCAATCACATTTTCCATATATCCAAGGTCTTATAAGATGATTTTAACCTAGATCTAAGTTAGATTTAAGGATTGAAAAGCCATCTTACCTTCTTTGCTTAAGAACTCTTTCAAAACCCAAAAATCACTTCTTAGCTCAAGAAATCACCAATGCTTCTCAAATCTTGTAAACACTTCTTCAAATCCTTCAAAATCAACACATAGACCATCTATTAAACCTTAGATTCATCATCTCAAGTGGGATTTACAAGATCTCAAGGAACTCTACCCAAATCAAGGGTTTTACTTAGGTTTGGTGAAAGTTTAAGAAGCATAGCCTTTGCTCACCTCCAATCGTAGATCTCGTGTTGGGGATCACTCTTCCAGCGTCAGAATGGGAAGATCAAACCTTGGCATCACTCAAAGTCATTCCTTCCTTCTCTTCCTTCCCCTTTCTTCTTCTTCGTTCTCTTTTCTTCCTTCTTTTCTCTCTCCTCTTTACTCTTCTCACCAACTCTTTAGTGTAATAAATGAGAAAATGAAAAACACAATAATGCTATTTATACTTTAAAATATATAGTAACCACATGGGTGGGTCACTCAGGTGGGCGGATGCACCTGCCTGTGACCACCCACCTGAGGGCCGAAAATTAGCCAACAAGTGGGATTTTGATGGAATTCGACTCTCGGCATATATCTCACTCTCGGCACAAGGTATATTATACGTATGCACTTTAGGATTCGGCTATATACCAGCATTACCCATACATGGCCTTATGATATGTGCATGTGCACGGCTTGGGTACATCCGTCTCCTCTGGAACTGACTCGGACTTGTCTGGCCAACCTATGTTCAAAGTTACCCTTGCCATCAAGGTCCATAAGGAACCCGCCTTAACCCTCTCTGGTTTGGGTCCTGCATGGTTAAACCGGGTTTAAAAAGTAGGGTATCACAATAACCTAACCATAGGCCTACCGCCAAGTGCCCCACCATTGGGTGCTCGACAGAGGTAGGTCGGCAACCTATCTACCGAATGAATGTCGTTCGACACTTGATGTTTATGGGATCCCTTGACATAACAGGCCCTCTATAAGGAGACACATTCCTAATCCAATATGTAACCTCCAAGCAAGGATCGGATCCGTCCTAATTAGGAAACAAAACCCATAAAGACTCCAAATCCTCCCTAATAAGAAGGAGATCTCCCAGTGCACGTGGGATACGAGGAGCTCCCACAACTGGGATGTCTTCCATATTCACTCTCCTAATATAACTCCTGCTATATATGGACTCCTACTAATGTTAGGAGACATGCCAAATTGGGACTCTATTGCCAACATTCCTCAACAATAAATATACAAGTAATCCCTCTTCAAAGGGATCGAGACGTTTCCATTCTTACTAGCATTACTTTTTGTAGAGAGATCTAAATTAGGCATCGGAGAGTCCCCTGTCGGATCAGCCCGGCGCTCACTCTCTTGTGCTTGTTCCTCAATGCAGAAAGTGAAACCATCCTATAACGATTTCTTGCTGCAATAGATTGGTGCCATCCATGGGAAACGTTTACTAAACAAGCCACCAACTCAAGCAATGATTCTGCATAGTAGGCGTTCTATTTCTCCTCCTCCCACTGGTCAAGAAGGAGAAGGACAACAAGCAGAACAGGCACACATTGGGGAAGATCCTCCCCCACTGACACCACATGTGGGCTCATCCCAGCCAACGCAAGGCGGAGACCCTAGTAGGTGAAACCCTAACTCCGTCGCCGCTGCTAGTCCAATTGAACCTCGATGTAACACCCTAAACTGAAAGTAGATGAGCTCAGCATCAGGACCTAGTTGGCACAAGAGATAGGCTGCCTTGTTGTGGTGGATTCACTTGTACAGCAGGAGAGAGGGAAGTTTAGCAATCCGTTAGTTAGGAAGAGGTGTAAAATGGTCAAAACAGGAGCAGGACTAGTCCTACATTGGGTAGACTTAAGAACCCAGGATTTAGGATAAAAAATGAGCTAAAAGTGGGCAAACCAGTAGGTTACCCAGCTGCCAATGGGCCAGGTGGTTTGGCTGGCAGAATGCAGGAAAAATGTTTTTCCTATATAGGGCCCACATCCCTAAACCCCCGAGTCTCGCACTTACCCAACATGTAGAGGTCCTAATGCTAACCAAATCCAACCTAATAGGTCAGTATTTGGTGGGGTCTATCAAGGGGAATTAAATTTTAAACAGTTATGTTTTAAAAAGTAGTTTTAAGAAATATGTTTGTATTTTGGGCTGGTTCAGCAAAACGAGCCCTAAGGACCCTTTGGCTGGATTATAAAACAAGTTTCAGCTGTTGTTTTCACCCCTTAGTTGTATGGTATGGTGGAGTAGCAAAGAAGAAGAAGACGAAGTAGGAAGGGAGTTTCATCACCTCTGGTAGCTGTTGCATAATTTTAAACTAAGGTAAGTCCTTCTGCTGTAATGGTATGATGAATTCGGTTAGCCTAATAGGAGTAAAATATTAGGGTTTAGGGAATTCATTAACTCAAGAACTGAAGCTGGGTTCCTGGGTAATGGATTCAACACCTTGTAGTAGATACCCTAATTATGCTAATGGGTTCAAGGACTTTAATTGCATGAAACTCAACCCCGGAACAAAGGGCTTTCAGTATTTGGGTGAAATTTATGCAAATTAAAGTTGAATTAGGATTGTATATTGTTTGAATTCTACCATAGAGTAAAAAACCAGAATTTTAATTGGTTCCACAAGGAGATTTGGGATATGTTGATTAGATTTTCTTCCCAAAATTAATTACTGAATTCAATTGAAGGTAGTATGTGATTTTAATGATTATATTATGATTATTTCTACCCTAATTAAGTGTCTGAAATGGGAGAAATAATCCAGTTCTACAGATTTAACCCCAATACATGTGTTATTTCTGAAATTCTGTAGAACTAAATATATATGGTTTGAATTCAGTTGATTAAATCCCAGAGGTGGGGCAGTATGCTACCCAGATAAGCATACAAATCCCTATGTAGAGGTAGACCAACTAGGCTTGGGAGAGACCCAATTTTGGGTTTACAGTATGCAGCAGCAGCCTTGGCAGAATCAGATTCTACAAAAAAAGGGAACCGGTAGGTTCGACCGACCAGCTGGTTACTACCTAGCCAACCTGTCGGTTGGGTGTTTTTAAGCTCAATCAGCCCCTGCTTTGCTGGTTAGCACCCTGTCGCTTGTGGATTATTCCCTACCATTTTACCCAAATTAACCCCATGGGTAGGGGTAATTCGGGAGGCTTTTTCGAGACTTTAGATTGTAACGTACATAGGTTGTTGGGAGTCATTTTGGGTTCAATAATGAACCTGTAAATTGGGTCTTCTAACATCATTTTAACCAAAAAATTTACCTATGTAAATAAATGGGATTGTATCCAGAACCATAGTGTTCAGGGTGATGGTATGGGAGACCCAGAGTACCCTAACCTAGTGTGGGATCCACTACAACAATTCTATAATAGGTGGTCCACCTACCAAGAGAAGATTAGGAACAAAGGATGGTACAATAGAGGAAATTCTGTGAGAACCCTAAAATTGGGGTTGTAATTAAATTGGATAAATCTCTATAACTGAATCTTTCATTAACCACACTATAATTAGGAACCTAAACAATCAGGCAAGGATACGAAGTCGATTGCATGGGATCCTATTGTATTTTGTGATTTGGGTTTCGAGGTGAGTGAGTGTTTGATTTAATTTACGGAGTGTTTCTATATTTTTATTTCTGCATGCACATGTGTGATGTAGTTGGAATCTTGCTTTGGATGTAATTTATATAAAATTTTATATATTGCATATGTGGCATGGTTTCATCGAGATTGATGTGATCATGGGTTTGTGGATGTGTGTGAGGGTAGCAGCTGGAAGATGAGATATCTCTCTTCCCCTTTTGTGGGGGGGGGGAAGTGCTTGCATCGATTCCATCCTCTCTCCTCTCTTTCTCCTTTTAGTGAGGGAGGGGTGTGTCATGTGTGCTTTGCTTGCAGGCTCCACACCACCGTATGGCCGCTCGGAGATACATAGAGGCCTATTTCATAAGAGTGTAAAATTCATCATTCTAGACGGGGGTTTGATGATGGTCCAATACGGGGATCGGGATCATACAAAAGGATTTGGAATCGCCACCTAGGATTATGGGCCTAAGACCAGGTGGTGGGCCCAATTCCAGAGAAAAGGGCCCGATAATTGGTCTGGTCTAGAGATTTAGGGTAAGTGTCAGGTTACAGAGTTGGGAAGGTGTTAGGCACCTAATCTTCTCGGTTCAACTGATCTTCCTACTAGATGCTTAAGAACTAATATTTTCCATAATTATTACCATTTCACATGCATGGCTAAGTTATCACACAGATATACATTGATTGAATTTAAACTACTATGTACATTAAAATTAGGTCTATATAAAGTCTACATGATGACAATTCGGTTGAGAAACTGTACCTGAACTTAACCTTTGTTTCGGGTTAAGAGGGGTGGGCCCCTAATTAATACCGTCTTGGACTGTCTTTCAAATTCTCCTGGCTCAGGGGAAGATGGTCTTGACCTCCAACTTCCTTTCTTGAGAGATGTTGACTGTGACGATATTCGGACAGAGTTCCGACTAGGAATGGTTACTTTTGGATTTGGTTCCGGACAGAGCTTCGGCTAGGGAAGGGTATTTCAGGATTTGGATTCGGACAGAGCTTCGGCTAGGGAAGGCTATTTCCTGGCTTAGGATGAGATGGCACTCTGGCAGAGCTTCCGCTGGGGATAGGCTAGGGGAGGGCTAGGCTGAGGTGGCACTCTGACAGAGCTTCTGTTGGGGATGGCTATTTCTGAAAAGATTCCAGGGGCACTCAGACAGGGATTTTGTTGGGAATGGTTATTTTTAGAAAGAAATGGATGGACCTATAAATGGACTGAAGATCCCCAAAGCCCCGAAGAACACTTTGAAGATCCAGACAGAACTTTGGATCTTGACAAAGATCTCTTCGTAGACCCGAGAACCTCAAAGTGGGGGGTTTCTATTTCTGGTAAAGATCGAGAACACTCAAAAGGGGGAGGCCAAGAACATACTACTTTTGGCAAAAACTTGATTGAAGATCTTCAAAGTCCTGAAGAACACTTCGAAGATCCAAACAAGATTTCAAATCTTGACGAAGATCGCTACGAAGACCCGAAGAACATCAAGAGGGGGGGAGGAGGAGAGAGAGGGTTTCACTACTATGGAGTGAGATGGGGTTTTTTGGTGTGTGAAATCCAAAGGAGGGGGCATTTATAGGTTTTCTCGGCCAATGGGGAAGAGGGAACATCTTTAACCAACTGATAAAAGAGGGTTTTTGGACTAAAGTGGGTGAAGAGGGATTTTATCTAATGGATAAAAGGGTTCTTGGACTAAAATGGGTGAAGCGAGCTTTTATTTAATGGGTAAAAAAGGAGGTTTTTGGGAGAGAGAATCCTTAACCAAAAGGTGGGATTTTGGTCCTAAGTGGGTGAAGAGGGAATCCCTTCATACACCAGGCCAGTGGAATACCAATCCCAGCCATTGATGGCAGCGCCCAAGATTGGGCCGAAGTATATGGGGCATGGCCAGTATGGAAGGCCAGGAAATGTGTACAAAGTGTGTGGGTAATGGCATTGGTGTGCGGCACATGGCACTGGTGTGTGACACTAGTGTGTAGCATGTGGTATGCAGGGCAGCACGCACATGGGCATGAGCAGGGCAGCACACACATGGGCATGAGCAGGGCAGCAGGCAAGGCTGGCTGGGCAGCAGCAGGTACAGGCACGAGCTATGACCAGATGGGGTGCGGGCAACAGCTAGAGGGGGCATAGGCTATGGCCAGAGGGGGCGTGGGCTATGGTTAGAGGGGGCGCGGGCTATGACCAGAGGGGGGCGTGGGTTATGGCCAGAGGGGACACAGGCTACGGCCAGAGGGGGCGTGGGCTATGGCCAGAGGGGGCGAGGGCTATGGCCAGAAGGGGCATGGGCTACAGCCAGAGGGGGCACTGGCTGGGCCAGGCCAGGTAGGGGCTCACGCACGAGGGCAGCAACCATGGGCTAGTAGGCATGGGTAGCAACCATGGGCTGGTAGGCATGTGCTAGGCAGTAGCCAGCATGTAGCATACGTGTGGGCTAGCCTGCTGGCCAACACGCGTCGCATCCATGAGGGCTGGCCTACTGGCCAGTGCTCGTGATCATGGATTTTTTTGGTGACAATTACGGAAGATCTAACAGTCCAATTTTGATGTGCCATATATCGTCGAAATCATATTTTCGAGCACTATCCATCTATATGGTCATCTTGACCAGATTCCTTCGTATATAAAAAGTCAAAATTAGACCCTCTTCTCTCCCACGTGGGGGTTGCTAGGGTTTTAGGTAGGGGATGAATTTGGGGTATATGGGTAGGTAGGGGACTTTTCCAAGTTTCCAATAGGCTGGCCAGTGTGCACGGCATATGTCACACCCTGTTCACACAAAACCAAATCGGTGACCGGGTTAACTCCTGTTAACCCAAACCTGCTAGGATCATCTGATACAATATCCCACCACAGCATACCCACATCTAAGAAAAGGGTTCAAAAGTTCAGCGGAAGACTTAAATTACCTGTAAATATCCCCAATATACTTGATACCCAAATTGTAGTAAATAGCTAAGTACATGTGGGCCCGCAGGCATGATATTTACACAAAAAGAACAACAATTTACGCATCAAGTACAAAAAAGGGGATCATCAAAAGAATCAAAAAGCAAAATCCTGTATGGTGTCATTACTGCGGTCCCGCAGCATAGCCCTTGCATATGCAATCAGCACCGTGCTTATACTCCTCGGGGACCCACCAATCCTCAAAGAAAAACTCGACAGTGGGGCCCGATTCCTGATCTTCAGGCGGGTGACCTGCAAAATCATCTAAAAGAGGTATGCACATGGGATGAGCTCACTAGTTCAGTAAGTGAGAAGAAAGACCACACAACAATCACATCCATATGCACTATATGCTATGCAGTTCATTTTAAATCTTATCCACCTAAACAACATTACTAAGTCTTTGGTTATGTGCTACTTACAACCACAGTGCGCGTATGCCCCGGGTACGAGCTGCGAACTCCATCACGTGATACGCTCATAGGGTTGTAGGAGAAGGCCCATCGTGAGTACTCAGAAAAATAAAGCATGCTGACTACCGGCTCTCAACATAAAAGTAAATGACAGAAAAGTAAAGGTGCTGACTCCAGTAATTTAAAAGCAGTACGATTGGCCCTCTTGAATATACCACTGAGGTTGCCGACTGTCCTAATGACCAGCCAGGCGTATGTCTAACCGCCACATTGACCCGACAACTACGACCACTGCTTCCCCCCAAGTGATAACCCAACACCTTAACCCCTGTTGGGAAGGGTCATAGGACAGGGTATGAGAATCCTAAACCGCATGCTCCTATATGCCATAGTACGATTGCATAGTGCCACCGCATCCCATTCCACGGGCCACCAATGCACTCGTTTCTAAGCCGACTACGGCGTCTGGTCTGATAATGCATTATGCATAGTAATCTAACCATTCATCACATAAGCACATCAATCATTTAACATTGAGAATGTAAATCACCATGCACATATCATAATTCCTTTGTTTAGAATGCACAAGCAATTCGTGCGAATAGCATACGAGGATGACTAATCTACACATAATTTGCATGATGACATGACTAGTCAAGATACAATTTAATGACGCAACAACATGCCTTAAAACAAATTCAAATGTTCTCTTCCCACTTACTTGTTGTGTACAAAAACTCACGCTCGGTACGGGTGAGATCTGGCGCGAGAAACGTAAGTTTCTAGTGAAACCTATCATAAGTGAATGAAGTTAGCATTTCACCACTTTGGGGTCAAAACTAACGATATTTGATGTTTAAATCATGTTTAAAATCATAAAAGAGGGTTGCCCATCCATTTTGGGCCCATTCGGGCTCAAAAATCATACTGGGGGGCCAACAGGTGGGCCCGATAGCCCACCTGTCATCGCCCATCGGTCTTCACAGGTGGGCCGAATAGCCCGCCAGTTGAACCGGCTGGCTCCCTCAGGCGGGAAGCTTTGCCCGTCGGTCCCTGCCGGCCGGTGGGGACCGAGGGGCTGCCTCCTCAGGCGGGCGGCTTCGCCCACCGGTCTTCGCCCACCTGTGGGGTCAGAAATTTGCTTTCTTCTTTGAAACGTTCCTCAACCTTGGGGGAACCAAATGGGGTTGTTCCAATTACATTTTCCACACACCTAAGGTCTTATAAGATGATTCTAACCTAGATCTAAGTTAGATTTAAGGATTGAAAAGCCATCTTACCTTCTTTGCTCAAGAACTCTTCCAAAACCTCAAAATCACCTCTTAACTCAAGAAATCACCAATGCTTCTCAAATCTTGTAAACGCTTCTTTAAACTTTCAAAATCAATACATAGACCATCTATTAAACATTAGATTCATCATCTCAAGTGGGATTTACAAGATCTCAAGGAACTCTACCCAAATCAAGGGTTTCACTTGGGGTTTGGTGAAAGTTTAAGAAGTATAGCTTTCGCTCACCTCAAATCGTAGATCTCGTGTGGGGGGTCACTTTTTCGGTGCCGGAATGAGAAGATCAAACCTCAGCGTCGCTTAAAATCATTTCTTCCCCTTCTTTCTTTCCCTTTCTTCTTCTTCATTCTCTTTTCTTCCTTTCTTTTCTCTCTCCTCTTTACTCTTCTCACCAACTCTTTAATGCATTAAATGAGAAAAGGAGAAACACAAAAAGTACTATTTATACTTAGAGAATATCTAGTAACCACATGGGTGGGTCACTCAGGTGGGCGGATTTACCCGCCTATGACCGCCCACCTGTTGGTCGAAACTTAGCCAACAATTGAGATTTCGATGGAATTCGACTCTCGGCATGTATCTCACTCTCGGCACAAGATATATAATATGTATACACTTTAGGATATGGCTACATACCAGCATTACCCGTACATAGCCTTATGATACGTGCATGTACACTGCTTGGGTGCACCCGTCTCCTCTGGCACTGACTCGGACTTGTCTAGCCAACCTGTGTTCAAAGTCACCCTTGTCATCATGGTCTATAGGGAACCCCCCTTAACCCTCTCTAGTTCGGGTCCTGCATGGTCAAACCGAGTCAACCATGTAAGTAAATCGGGTTTTAAAAGTAGGGTATCACAGCATATGTGTGGGAAATTGTAATTTTGGGGGGATGATTGCAGGAGATCCAACGGTCCAATTTTGACGTGCCATATATTGTCGAAATCGTATTTCCGAGCACTATCCATCTATATGGTGATCTTTGACCAGGTTTCTTTGTATATATAAAGTCAAAATTGGACCCTCTTCTCTCCCGCACAGGGGTTTCTTGGGTTTTAGGCAGGGTAATGTTTCCATCATCATCTCTATTGATCGGAAGCCAAAAGTCGGGTCCAAGATCCACATTTCATCGTAGCCGGAGGAGGGGTGACAAAATTAGGTGTCAATAATGTGTAGTTACCTAGTTGAGTGGTAATGGTTGTAACATTGACGGTCTGAGGCACAGTGTGGCTGATGGAGGATTCCGATACCATGGGCTCAGAGGTCAGTATTATAGTTATGACCACAACTATATGATTGGATGATATAGATTGTCATGGATACATGTAGAATGCATATGGTTAGGATTCACAGACCCGGTGCTGCACCCCTTTCCAACGGCTTAGTACTGGCTAATCCCAATAGTGGCATATTATTGAGAGTTCCATATCCATTTAGTACTGGCTAATCCCAATAGTGGCATATTATTGAGAGTTCCATATCCATAGTACGACGCACTCTACTCAGAGGCAGATGTAGCATGGGTGACTGAGGGTTTTCTGGGATCGTGGCTGTCCACAGCATGGGTGACCAATGTGTAGGATTTCATGACCTTAGCTATTAGGGTTACTTTTGGAGGTTTGCGGGGTAACTGATGTGTAGGATTTTGGGACCTGCAGACTTCCGCTTATAGCAAGCTTGTATCCCTATAGCCCGGTGTACTGGGGAGGGGATACCACCTATGTTGCATAGCACTTATACCTGATGATGGACCTAGTAATGGAAATAGGAAAGTAATATAATAATTGGATTCATATGCATTTTATGTCTGTATGGAGCTTGCATTGCATCATTTGTTGTGTGTGCTTGCATGTACACCCCTTGCTGGGGGCTTGTGAAGCTCACCCCTCTTTGATTACTCTTTTTAGATGGTGGAACTGGTGCTGAGGCAGGATTGGATTTCAGCGGTGGTTGTGAGGTTGTGTTTGCGTGACACCGGGATGTTGATGGACTTCACTTCTATTATTTAAGATATTCCTTTTGATGCATATATTTATGAGATGTGTAGTAAGTAAAATTATAACATGTGATTGTTTTCAAACATGGTATTTGTATAATGTAAATTATCACTTTTGTACATCACCAATAGTAATTGTATGATTTTAATAGCGTACTCTGATTTTAGTTGTGATCTTGATGGAATTTGTGAAACTAAGGTACTGCATCTGTAATCCTAGTGGGTTAGGCTAATTGGATATGGGTGTCCAGTGATGCATACCTTGGCCAATTTGAGGTAGAGTGTGACACTTGAGGTGTCGACCACTAATGTGCAGATAAACGACTTATAGCTCCAAATGCTGCAAACCAATGCTATGTTCCAAAGACTTCTCCATCACTTCAGGTCAGCCATACCTGAAGGACCAGCACCCACTGCAATACAAGCCAATGGGCAACATCTGAGACCAGCAAGCGTTCATAATAATGTGGGTCAGATGGGTTCTGTGAGCGTGCATAGTCCAAACCCAATGCCACCGACCGTTGAGAAGATGAGGGAAGTCACCTGGGGCCTGCTAATGGACATTATTAGTAGAATCCTCAACCCTCCAGACCATCAGGGGGTGTCAGCAGACACTCTCAAGGCAAGACCAGAGGGGTCCGAGCAATAGAGGTATGGACCCCATACGAATCATCTAGGAGATCCACCTCGTGATCTTGAAGCCCCACCCACTGAATCAATCCACCTAGAGAGGAAAATGTTGAAAGTACTGATCTGCCACTGAGGATTAGCCCGGTCAAAAGAGCAAGTCATTAGGGATACATAAACCCTCAGGCCTCCACTCGAGAGCATGGTGTTCATCATCAACATCATGGGAGAGCAAAAATTCCCTGACGTCATGACTCTCATCAATCTCCAGAGAGACCACACAGGAACGGAGCTGCTCGTCCTGAGGTTAGTGGTCATTAACACCACAAGAGGGAAGAAACTAGACATAAGACATGTCGATTCCCAGAAGGATCTCAAGGTGTCAGGGCCACCCAGTCTGAAGTCATTTGGTCTGAGGCTGCTTATTCTAAAGTTGATCATCCCAATAGGGAGATGAGTCTCGAGCGTCGTGTTTATGAGTTTGACAAGAAAGTTAGCAGCATGAAGAACTCGGCTACTAGAGTGCTGGCTGTCCCTATACATAACTAATTATCAAAGGACTAATGAAGGCAGATCTCCCTAAGAAGTTCAAGACACTGGCCTTTATCCAATATGATGGGACAACTGACCCTATTGAGTATCTTTGTCATTATAATTCAATTATGTCAGTCCAAGGTAACTTGGATGTGGTGCTTTGTCGAGCCTTCCCAACCTCGCCTAAGAGGGCAGTGCTAACGTGGTATTCGACTTTAAGGCCCCTATCCATTCATAACTATAATGAGCTAGGAAGCGCCTTCATCACTAGGTTCTATAGTATTTGGCAGCAAAAGTCTTCTCATAGCCTATTTGGAATAAGGAAATACAAGGATGAGTCACTCTGAGACTATATCAAATGCTTAATAGAGGCCACTTTGGAGATTAAAGACCTAGAGGTGGGACGACCTTAAGTGCCCTCTATCATGGAGTATGCCATGAGGAACTTATCAAGTCATTGTCCAAGAAATTGCAGACATGTCGGACCTATTACAACGTTGTCACAAGTACATGATGATGGACAAGAACTTGATGACACAAAAAGTGATAACTCATCCGCATTAGGAAAAGAAGAGGGCGACGATGAACCCCAAGGTGGACAAGTGGGATTCTAAGAAGACTCATGCAACAAGTCTAGGGAACCTATCGCTCCCCCAATTGGATCAAGTGCCATCTAAGGTGCTCCTTGGTATTAAGGATATGAAATTTATCTGTTGGCCAAGGCCATGTTGTCAAAATTGGAGGAGCGCGACCCAAAGAGGTATTGCCACTTCCACAAGGACTTCGAGCACCTCACCGATGACTACTAAGCCCTCAAGAAGGAGCTAGAGGAACTGATAGAGTCTCGGTACCTCAAAGAATACCTCAAGAGTCTAGAAACCAATCAACCAAGCTAAATAGAAAGAGATCCGAGTCATCGATCGAGCGATTCATGAAGAGATGATGATGTTGAAAGGAGGGTAATGAGCGACAGACGATGAGAGTACACCAACCAGCCGACCAGACCCACTATACATGTTATCCTCAGTGGGCTAGGTTTTGAGCCTGTGAGAAAGGCTTAAGCACATGCTAATGGAAGAGCTTATCAAGGTCGCTTAGAAAGACCCAGTAATCTCATTCTCTGATGAATATTTGTAGGGCTTAAACTTGCCCCATAGTGATGCCATTATGGTTTAGCTAGTGGTCGCCAACTACCCATTCCGTAGAGTTATGATTGACTTGGGCTCGACCATTGATGTAATGTCTTATGACATGTACAAGAAGCTCGCCTGGGGGAAGACAAACTCAATCCCACCGGGGGACTATTGTATGCTTTCTCAGGGACTACAACGTGGATTGAATGGTGCATCGAGCTACTAGTGACTGTAGGTGAGAGTCCTCGCTCGACAATAACTCTTGTCGATTTCATGATTTTCAAAATGGTGTCATCGTATAATGCCATCTTAGGGCGACCAACGCTAAAATATCTAGGGGCAATAGCCTCCACTAAGCATTTTAAATTAAAATTCCCAACAAAATAAGGAATCAAAGAATGGATAATTTGATCGGGGATAAATAGATCTATTTATCCCCATCTCATATTCATAAGTTTGTGTTTTTATTTTACATGATCATATTATTCAAATGATAGGTTCATTGGATTCACTATGAGACAACAAGTATCTTGCTCAAGTCAGAAGGACTCGCACGAGTGTTACACCAACTTCATGAAAGAAAATAAGAGCACCAGCTTGGTGTATGGATTTGGAATTGGAGATGTCAGAGATGACGCCCGCCTGCAATAGGGGGAATTGGTGAAAGAATTGGTATATGTACCATTGTTCAAAGGAGTTCCAAGCTGCACACTTCAGCTTAGCACGTTGCTGAGCATGGAGCAGTCCCTCAAAACACTTGAGTTTCTTAGAAGCAATGCTGATGTCTTCACCTGGTCAGCACTAGACATGCTTGACATTCTAGGAGCCATCATAAAGCACGCCCTCAACATCGAGCAGGGGCAAAAGCCGATCAAGCAGAAGAGGTGAAACTTTGCCCCCCGAATGATAAAAGGTTATTAAAGAAGAAGTTGAGAAGCTAAAGGCTTCATATTTGATCAGAGAAGTTCAATTTCCCACCTGGCTGGCCAACATGGTCAAGGTTCCGAATTCCAAAGGAAAGTGGAGAATCTGCATCGACTATAAGGACATGAATAAGGCTTCCCCCAAAGACTGTTACCTTCTGCCAAGGATCGATCAATTAAAAGATACCATGATAAGACATGAGATGCTGATCTTCATGGATGCTTTTTGGGTACAACCAGATAAGGATGAAGGAAGATGATGAAGAAAATATTGCCTTTCTCACTTAGCGAGGGAACTACTACTATAAGGCAATGCCTTTTAGTTTCAAGAATGCAGGACCCACGTACTAGAGGATGGTTGAAAAATGTTCAAGGAACAAATAGAGAAGAATATGGAGGTGTACGTAGACAACATGCTTGTCAAAAGCACCAAAGTCGATCGACACATTCTCGACCTGCAGAAGCCTTCGGAGTTCTTCAAAAAAATCAGATGATGTTAAATCCTGCCAAGTGTGTTCAGTGTCACCTCAGGCAAGTTCCTAGGATTCATGGTCTCCAAGAGACGAATAGAGGCAAAATTGAGCAAGATCTAAGAAATTTGTGATATGGCTACACCAAGAAATGCTCAAGAAGTATAGCAACTTGCCGGTCGAGTTGCGACACTCAACCACTTCATCTCTCATATGGGTAATAAATGCTTTCTCTTCTTTAAGACATTGAAGAACTTGCAATCCCAAAGGACTTTCTCTGGACGTTGGATTGTCAGGACGCTTTCATAGCGTTGAAAACTTATCTCGAGTCACCACCTCTCCTCATTTGGCTTGAGCTGGGAGACGAGCTACGTGTCTATATAGCGGGTACACTAGTAGCCGGCAGTGCAACACTAGTGAAGGAACAAGAAAAGCAGCAGTGTCCAATCTACTATGTTAGTCACATCCCCTAGACGTCGAGACAAGATACCCCGGATTAGAGAAGTTAGCCTTCACCCTAGTAGTTGCTACTTAGAAGCTGAGGCTATACTTCCAAGATCATTCAATTGCGGTACTAACTGATCAGTCACTCAATAAGATATTGCATAAGCTGAGCATTTCAAGAAGGCTTGTCAGTTCGTTAGTCGAGTTGAGCGAGCACGACATTGATGATTGACCAAGAACGGTCATCAAAGGCCAAGTATTGGCAAACTTCATAGTGGATTATACTATGATAGACAAAGAGAATGAGGAAAATACCCAGGCCCCTTGGGTGTGGACATTGTATGTAGATGGGTCGAGTAGTGGAATAGGAAGTAGGGCAGGACTAATTCTAACCAGCCCTAAAGGATTCAAAATCTAGTATGCACTACGCTTCACCTTCACTGCCACCAACAATGAGGCAGAGTATGAGGCTTTAATAGTAGGACTTCGGTTAGCCCAAGTGGTGCAGGCCACCAAGCTACTAGTCCATAGCGACTCACAACTCATTGTAAACTAGGTGAATGGAAAATTCAAAGTGAGGGAGGAGAGAATGATAAGTTATCTGAAGAAAGTGAAAGGCCTAACTGCCTAGTTTGCCAAGTTTGAGATAAAGCAAATCCCCAAAGCAGAGAATGCCTCAGCAGATGCCTTGTGCCGACTAGAAACAACCGAGTATGAAAATATGGGCAACATGGTATACGTTAAAATATTGCAAAATCTAACCATAAAGAAGATGAAGTATGCTACACTAAAGAGGAACTATATTGGATGGATCCTATCATCAAATACCTTAGGGACAACCCATTACCTGAAGACCGGGCCGAAGCACGGAAAGTAAAAAAGTGATCGGCTAACTATGTCCTAGGAGATGAGGAAATCTTGTACAAGAGGTCGATCTTTGGACCGCTTCTCACATGCCTTGGTCCAACTAAGGCTGAATATGCCTTAACTGAAGTACATGAAGGAATATATATGGGAGTCATCTAGGGGGCCGAGCCCTAGCATACGAGGTCCTTTAGCAAGGTTTCTATTGACCACAAATGAATGTTGAATGTTATAAGTCGAGAGAGAAAGAATTACTAGTGCTTGAAACATATGTTTAAGACATATCGCTTTGCTTGCAAGGATAAAGGCCCTTACTTGTACATCTACTGTCTACTTGCTTCCCATATCACATTGTTCATCATACCCAACGAAAGTAGTGGCTCACCTACTTATACCTATTGCACCTACATCCTTGGACCTACTAATCAGACATTTCATCCAGAAATAGATCCATCCATGTACCCCTCACTCAACTGGTAGCCTATGACTAGTTACAGTGGGCACTCGTTAGTAGTCAGCCTTCGCGAAAGGAATGACCCTAGCTTATATAGATAAGGAAGAAAGAGACACTGTATTGCCAGAAGGACCATGCACCAAATAATGACATTGACAACAAAAAGACGCTGCTAAAAGACCAGATATCACACGTACGTGGTGGAAGTCTTTCTAGGCAAGCTGAACAAAAATGCAAGAAGATGCGATGGCTTATGTTTGAAAATGTTGGTCGTGCCAGATCCATGCCCCAGTATCACACCAGCTAGCAACCGAGCTGTCCTCCACACTTAACTCGATCCCCTTTGCAATGTGGGGGATGGACATTTTGGGACAATTTGTTATAGGAAAAGGTAGCATAAAGTTCCTCATAGTGGTGATCGACTACTTTATGAAGTAGATTGAATCTCTCCCACTGGCCTGAATAATAGAGAAAAATATGAAGAGATTCATTCGGGATGACATAATCTATTAGTTTGGTGCGTCTAAGAACTTATTGATGGATAATAGAAGCAGTTCAATAACCTAGTGTTCAAAAGGTTTTGCAATAACTACCACATTGAGTTCTACAACACCTCTATAGCATACCCCCAGTCAAACGGGAAGGTAGACGTTTCAAACAAAACCATCTTTGATGGGTTACAGAAACTGTTGGAACTGGAAAGGAAAAGGTGGGCAACCGAGCTACTAAGCGTGCTTTGGGCCTATTGGACCTTGGTGTGGACCCAACAGGACAAACACTGTTTAGGCTGGTGTATGACATAGAAGAATTCGCTCTAGTTGTAATTTTGGTAGGGTCACACAGGTCCCACAGCTTCAATGAGAACACCAATGAAGAAGGGTTGTGCGCTAACCTAGAATTCCTCGACGTGGTTCGAGAAAAAAAATTGTGATGAAGAATAAGGTGTACCAATGAAGAACTGAGAGACTTTACAATTCAAAGGTAAAGAAAAAGGTCTTCCAGCTGGGAGACCTAGTCCTCCGAAGAACTAAGGCCTCCGATCCACGAAACATGGACAAGCTGAGCACGAACTGGGAAGGACCTTAAATAGTCTTCAAAGTCATATGACCAGGAACATACCACTTGCGGACTCCAAAGGGTGTCTATACCAAGGGTATGAAATTCAGAGAATCTCCAGAAATACTACCAGTAACACCTTACAGGTCGACCAATTGAGTCAAGAATTACTTGGATTCACTTCACTAGTTATTTTGCTTTACTTTACTTAGATTAGTTTCAAGTTGGTTTACTCCTATTTTTAGTTGCTTCTTGCTTCACTTAGTATTACATTTCAAAATTATTGCTCTCATTCTGGTGTTGATTATACCGATCGAAAAATCTAAAATCTAACCCCGAGTTGGAAAATAAGCTCGATCGATACTGATCGGCAAAACCCAAAGACCAACCCTAAGTTGGAAACTAAGCCCGATCCATATGATCAGCAAACCCAAAGACCAACCCCGAGTTGGAAATTAAGCCGGATCCATATCAATTGGCCAAAAACAACATTTGAAGATTTGCAAAACATAAAATCGATTCAGCCTTGAATTTGTAGAGTAATTTTCATTACTAGAAGCACGAGGGAAAATTTACAAGAGATATACATATGAAGATCCGCTATTAGGTCATCACCACCGATAGCTTAAACTGAGAAACATGTTTGGTGATCTAGTTAGTAATATTCTGACTCATCATCCACATCATTGTACCAAGGCCCTTGGGAGTCATCCCAGTCTAGATACTCATCATCCTCTTGAGAATCAGAGTCATCTCCATCATTCTCATCCTCATCATCATCGTCATCATCCTCTTCTTCATTGATTTCCTACTCACTTTGTTCTTCATCAGATTCCTCTTGACCATCAAATTCTCCTACATCCAAATGCTTGATGTAGATAGAGGAACAAAAGATTTCCATAGAGTTAGACTTGACATCACTGGCTCAAAGTTAGATCAGACCTAATTCATCGTCCTCTGTGTCACTCCCTCTATGAATTAGGGAGGTGTACTCTTTAATATGCTCCCCTGTGGCCAATATAGTTACTGCTCTGAAAAGATCATTTGTAATCTCTTCAATTATCTCTGGATTGTCCTCTAAAGATATAGTGGGCTGAATTAGAGAAGTGGGATCACTCTCTTGACCTTCTTCTAAAGCATTCACTGACCCTATTGATGAAGTCATCTTTGGGGAGTCTGGTAGTGCAAGCATATCTTTCCAATTGTACCCGTCTGTCCATCCTTCCTTTGGGTTATACACCGAACCTTGAGAATGGGATTGGTATGAGGGTGATGAGGGATATAAAGTGGGATGGTATGAAGATGATGTGATGTGAGAGGTAGGGTATGAAGATTGGGGGTGATAAGATGAGGAAATCCTTTAATGGTGGGGTGAAGGTTGATGATATGGTGGGGGCTGGTAATATACTGAGGGTTAGAGGTATGGTGGGGGTTGGTGATATGGTGGAGGTTGATGATATGGTGGAAGTTGGTAATATGGTATGGTGGATTCTTCTATTGATGAGGAAGGATGAACGGTGGGAGTTCGATCTTCTGATTCTTCTTCTGATAACTCTCTTCTTTCGAGAGTTCTTATGATTCTAGCCCTTTGACTCATGAGTCTCTTGTAAGCACAAGCGTTCATGTGATTCCTGTGAGCTCGGGGTACAATGAGTTGAGTGGGATCACTCTCTATGGCTTCTTCATCGAGATTGTTCACATGATCAGGGAGTGGATTGGTGTTGACATTAGGAGGTTGCTCAACCTTACCTTCAATGGTCCCGTTATCAACCAAGTCCTAGATTGCATGCAAGAGACCTATGCATCTTTCAATGGTGTGCCTTTTCTGAGTATGGTAAGCACAATATTCATGGTCTCTGTACCAAGCTGGAGGAGGGTTGCTGATTACTCTTGGAGCCACTATCTCTAGCAATCCTTGCTTCTTTAACTTCTCGTACACTGTCGTCACAAACATTTCCAAATCAAAAAACTGCCTTCTTGGACAAAGGCCTTCTAGGAGGGTGCATTTGCTTATATCACAAATGGTTGTGAAGAGGTGATAGGTGAGACTGACTATTGAACCACAACTACCACATTAGTTTTGGGGCCCTTTCCCCACCCAACTCTAGTGTTCTTGCTTGCATCTTGGGATGATCCTTGATATTGAGCTTCTCTCAGAATTCTATTTTCCATGTATGTGCCAGTGGCTATTAGGCCATCAAAATTCTATAGATGTTGGTAGTAAAGAACATCATAATAAGACTTTGATAAGTTCTCAATCATCATCTCCATCGGATCTGCTTCTGAAGGTCAGTCTGCAATTTTGGCAGCCTTATCCGTAAACCTCATCAAGAAAGCGGTGAATCCTTCTCTAGGCTACTGTCTCAATGTCTCAAGCTCCCAACAGTTCACATCCACTTCAGTGTTGTATGAGTACTATTTGGTGAAGGCTTTCACCACTATTGTCCAATTATGAGTTTGGGATGACTCTAATTGTGTGAGCCACCTTAGTGCTAGTCCTGATAGGGTTAACATGAACGCCTGCCTCATCTGGTTGTCTGCAAGTTGCCACGACTTTTCAATGCTGAGAAAAACTTTGAGGTGAGCCTTGGGATCTCCTCACCCATCAAACCTGTCAGTCTACCATTTGAACTTTTTGGGAATTCTTAGCTGGGAAAAGAAACTCATTTCCTCCGAATCCTTTATTTGGCTTTTCAAATTCTTCCCTGTTCGAAGCATATTTTCCAACTTTTCTAACTGTTCCCTGGCTTTCCTTTCCCTCTCCATTTTTGGAGGTTCCATTTGGACGTGCGCTGCAAATTCCTCCTCCCCATCTTCAATCACTACCCTAGGAGGAGGGACCCTGGAGTGGGTTCCCTATTGACCATTTAGATGGGTAGGTGAGGCTCCTCTCTGACTGGTTGGCCTAACTTGCTCCAGTTCTCTTATGTCAACTCGTGAAGAGTTCCCACGACAACTTGTAGCTCCATTCTATTTTAAATCTCCCATAGCCAGTGCTGACTAAGTCCTGGGATCAACTCTAGGAGGGTTCTGAAGTGCATGCAAAATCTGAGCTATCCCTCTCTTGACTTCAACAATTTCTATCTACAAGGTCTCTACGGAATGGACCCATGCTTGCTCGGGTGATTCGGGATTGTGTGGGTCCATGCTAACTGGACTGTAATCACTTGGTGGTAGACAATCTCAAGGAGACGATGGAGATGATACTAGACTTAGGTGAGTCAACCAATTACCCTGACATGTTCAAAGGGACCGCAGAGAATACTTGAGGTGTGGAATTGTGCTTGAACCAAAAGTGGTTTATTTTAGGATTCTTGAATTCCCAACCCTTGTTCACACATTCACTAGATTAATATCCAACCCTTGTTCACACATTCATTAGATTCATACAAATGGCTTGACTAGAACATTCTTATTAATACATTCTTTGCCAATAAAGTCATGCTTTCCTTAATCTTATCCCACTAAGTGACTTTCCTCCTAGTTTCCTCAGGTCTTTTCAGATAATTCGGCATGTTGCGAGGCTTTCATAGAAGTTAGTCTGGATTACATATGCCAAATCATCCAAATTTCATTTCTAAGGAGGAGGGACACCTTTTTATCCAAAACTCACTTAGGAGAGCATTTCTTTATGACTAGAATATATCATTGGAAAATTCCTTTTCAAGACCACAAACAAATTCTACAGAATAGCTTGTGTTGTTTGTAACATTCTCCATTTGTTTCCTACATGATGTGAGTATACAATGGATGCAATAGGACCAACATGGCTTCCTTAACAAGATCTATACATGCAAGGTACATGATCCTTTTGATATACCCGTGGGTACGAGATCAAGGGGGTGACTTCCTTGCCCATTGCTCATGACTACATATGAGGTTAAGTAACTAGCCACGGGGGTGGTGGAACCATGAGTGATTGTGCGCAACAGTGTAATACTGGAATACCATTATCCAATCTCAAAATGTCATAAAGTGCACGGACCTCCTCGAGGGTGCTAGCACAATTATGAACATTCTCACCATTTAACAATACCCCACACCCTTGTATAAGAAGCAGGTATCATTTACTCTCAGAGTACTCTCCATGACATGCACTGACCTCCCTGAGGGTGCGGGCATTACAGGGAGTCTCTCACCAAATGATTTCACTTCAAGCACGATGCATGATGCGGTTAGCGAGTACAAATACAAACATGGGATTAGCCAAAAATGTTTTCAAACAGATGTTGTGGTGGAAAATGCTCGTACATTTAATGGTTGCATCTAGTGTTGGAAGCTTAACATTTATCCCCAGTGGATTCGCCACTATGAGGATAGCAGTCGGAGATGCATATGCGTTCCTCCCCTATGGGGAGGGAAAAGGCTTGCATTGATTCCATTCTCTCTCCTCTCTTTCTCTTTCATAAGGGAGGGGAGTGTCGTGTGTGCTTTGCTTGCGGGCCCCACACCATTGCATCATTGCTCTGAGATATATGGAGGCCTATTTCGTAAGAGTGAAATTCATCATTTGAGACATGGGTTTGATGATGGTCCAATATGGGGATCGGGATCATGCGAATAGGGGTTTGGAGTTGCCACCTAGGGTTATGGGCCTAGGACCCCTGGGGTAGGCCTGATTCCTGAGAAAAGGACCTGATAATTGGTTTGGTCCAAAGATTTAAGGTAAGTGTCAGGTTGTAGAATTGGGAAGGTGTTAGGCACCCATTCTACCCGGTGCGATCGATGTTCCTACTAGATGCTTAAGAATGAACATTTTCAATGATTATTCCTATTCTACATGCATAGCTAAGTTATCACACATATATACATCAACTGAATTTAAATGACTATGTACACTAAAACAAGGTCAATATAAAGTCTACATGATGACAATTCGGTTGAGAAACTGTACCTGAACTTAATCCCTGTTTTGGGTCAAGAGGGGTGGGCCCCTGATTAGTACCGGCTTAGACTGCTTTTCAAATTCTCCTAGCTCAGGGGAAGATGGTCTTGACCTCAAACTTCCTTTCTCAAGAGATGTTGACTATGATGATATTCCAACAGAGTTCCGGCTAGGAACGGTTACTTTTAGATTTGGATTTAGATAGAGCTTCGGTTAGGGGAGGCTATTTTTGGATTTGGATTGGAATAGGGCTTCGTCTAGGGAAGGCTATTTCCCAGCTAAGGATGAGGTGGCACTCCAATAGAGCTTCCACTAGGGATAGGCTATGGGAGGGCTAGGCTAAGGTGGCACTCCGGCAGAGCTTCCGTTGGGAATGGTTATTTCTGGAAAGATTCTAGGGGCACTCGGGCAAAGTTTCCATTTGGAATGGCTATTTTGGAAAGAAATGGATTGACTTAAAAATTGATTGAAGATCCCCAAAGCCCCGAAGAACACTTTGAAGATCCAAACAGAACTCCGGATCTTGACAAAGATCTCTTCGTAGACCCGAAGAACCTCAAGGGGTGAGGGATTTCTACTTTTGGTAAAAACCAAGAACACTCAAAGGAGGGAGGCTAAAAACATACTATTTTGGGTAAAAAATGGATTGAACTAAAGACTTGGATTGAAGATATTCAAAGTCCAAAGGCACTTAGAAGATCCAAACAAGATTTTGAATCTTGACGAAGATCACTCTAAAGACCCAAAGAAACTCAAAGGAGGAGGGGAGGAGGAGAGAGGGCAAAGCTTCTCTCTCTAAGGGTGGTTATGGGGTTGTGATGTTGGTATGTAAAATCCAAAGGAGGGGGTATTTACAAGATTTTCGGACTAATAGGGAGGAGAGAGAATTTTTTAACCAATGGCCAAAAAGTGGGTTTTTGGAATAATGGGAGGAGAGAATTTTTTAACCAATGGGTAAGAAGTGGATTTTTGGACTAAGGGGAGGAGAGAGAATTTTTTTAACCAATAGGAGCAAAAAGTAAGTTTTTGAACTAATAGGAGGTTGTGGTGTGGGGTACACTAGTGGAGTAGTGCATACGCATAAGGTGCATAGGGCCAATGGAACACAAATCCTAGCTATTGACGGTAGCACATAAGGTCGGGTCAAGGTGCACAGGGCATGATAGGCACAGGTGCATGGGTGGGCAAGCACGGTGCAAGGGTTAGGCAGGCATGGTGCAAGGGCTGGCCTACGTGTGCATGGGGGTGCACGCGGGGGTGCATGAGGCAGCACGTGGGGGTGTGTGGGGCAGAACGTAGGGGTACTCGGGGTAGCACTTGCAGGCACGCGGGGGCCATGCGTGGGGTTGCTGGCTTGCTGGCTGGCTAGCCAGCATGTGTAGCACACGAGTAAAAAAAATGATTTTTTGGCGATGATTGTGGGAGATCCAATAGTCTAATTTTGACGTGCCATACATCGGAATCGTATTTTCGAGTACTATTCATCTATATGGTCATCTTGACCGGATTCCTTCTTATATGAAAGTCAAAATTAGACCCTCTTCTCTCTCTCTCTCGTGGGGTTTCTAAGGTTTTTAGGTGGGGGATGAATTTGGGGTATTTGGGTAGGTGGGGAATTTTTCCAGGTTTCCACAAGGGCTTGCTAGTGTGCGGGGCATACATAAGGGAAAATGTAATTTTTTGGGGACGATTACAGGAGGTCCGACGGTCCAATTTTGATGTGCCATATATCTTTAGAATTGTATTTTTGAGTACTATCCATCTGTATGGTCATCTTGACCGGATTCCTTTGTATATAAGAAGTCAAAATTGGATCCTCTTCTTTCCCGCACGGGGTTTCCAGGGATTTTTAGGTAAGGGATGTTTTCGGGTTTCTTTCGTCAATTATCATCTCTGTTGACCGGAAGTTGAAAGTCACATCCAAGATCCGCATCTCATCATAGCTGGAGGAGGGTGACAAAATTGGGTGTCTACACATGCATGGCTAAGTTATCATACATATATACATTAACTGAATTTAATTACTTATGTTACTAAAACAAGTTCAATAAAGATCTACTTTGTGCTAGCTCAGGTGAGAGATTATACCTGAGCTTGACCCCTTTTTCGGGTCAAGAGGGGTGGACCCCCGATTGATGTGGGCACGAACTTTCTTGTGGATTCTCCCAACTCAGGGGAAGATGGTCTTGACCTCCGACTTCCTTTCTTGAGAGATGCTGATTGTGGTAATATTTAGGTAGAGTTCTCGCTAGGAAAGTTTATTTTCAGATTGTTTCGACATGGCTAGGGAAGGCTACTTCTCGGCTTAGGCTGAGGTGAAACTCCAGTAGAGCTTCCTTTAGGGAGGGGCTACTTTTGGATTTGGATTTCGGTAAAGCTTTGGCTTGGGAAGGCTACTTCCAAGCTTAGGCTGAGGTGGCACTTTGGCAGAGCTTCCACTAGGGATAGGCTATAAGAGGGCTTAGGAGGCTTGGGAAGAAATTTGAAGAACTTTGAAGAAATTGGGAAGAACTTGGAAGGGGAAGGAGAGAAGGGCAGGGTGTCCCCAATAAGGGTGCTCACCAAGTGGCTCAAGTGTGAAATTTCAAGGTGAGGGGGGATTTTCCTAGCCAATGGGGTGAGAAAGATGGTTTTTTAGCCAATAAGGTGCAATAGTGTAGGGTATGCTAGCAGGGTGGCGTGGGATACACAAGTGGGTGAAGGGGGAAAACCCACCAAAATCTAGTCACCGAAGTGTGGTCGCCAGCTTCTGGTGCGAGGCCACTAGGAATATTCCCCAAATTTCGATCAAATGGCTCTGAGAAGATTTCGTCTTCCGGGGATGATTGTAGGAGATCTGACAGTCTGATTTTAACACACCATTTATCATTGGAATCATGATTCTGAGTACTATCCATCTGTATGGTCACTTTGGACCAGATTCCTTCATATATGTGATGTCATAATTGGCTCTTTTCTCTTGCATAGGGTTTCTAGGTGAGTACAGAGTGTTTCAAGATTGGGTTACTTCAGTCAGTTGTCATCTCTGTTGATTGGAAGCAGGTCATGTCCACAATCCATGAGTCATCATAGCCGGGGGAGGGTGACAAAATCAGTTGTCTACAAAATGCCCCTCTTTGGCAGAGGCTTTGCCACAGCCAAAGGGCAAAGAAAAGAACGAACACATTTTATCTCCCGGAGCATGTACTACCATCATCTTGCTCAAAGGTGATAGAGGTGTAAATGCAATAGGTAATATCACCTAACTACTAAACCTATTTTACTGGTTCTTAAGTCATCATTTACAGGGATTTGCACCATTCTTGTAAAAAATGTTAGTATCTGGTTTGGTCCGACAATCCTTTTTCATACCATTCCTGAGTTATCGCTTGTAGGGATTCACACCATTCCTGCAAAAGATGTTAGTATTTAATCTAGTTCGGCAATCCTTTTTTATACCATTCATGAGCCATCACTTGTAGGGATTCACACCATTCCTACAATGGATGTTAGTATCTGATTTGGTCTGGCAATCCTTTTTCATGCCATTCTTGAGCCATCATTTGTAGGGATTTGCACCATTCCTGCAAAGGATGTTAGCATCCGACTCTTGTCTCCCTAGGCTAGGTCACTTGGACCGATCTAGGAAAAGTTTGGTCTTAGGCCACTCGGACCATGGGACTTGGTATCTTGATCTTGTCTCCCAAGGTTGGGTCACTTGGACCGTTCTAGGCAAAGTTTGGTCTTAGGCCGCTCGGACCGTAGGACTTGGTATCTTGATCTTGTCTCCCTAGGTTGGGTCACTTGGACCAGTCTAGGAAAATTTTGGTCTTAGGCCACTTGGACCACGGGACTGAGTATCTTGATCTTGTCTCCCTAGGTTGGGTCACTTGGACCAATCTAGGAAAAATTGGGTCTTGGGCTACTTAGACCGTGGGACCAGGTATCTTGATCTTGTCTCCCTAGGTTGGGTCACTTGGACCGATCTAGGCAAAGTTTGGTCTTAGGCCGCTCGGACTGTGGGACCAGGTATCTTGATCTTCTCTCCTTAGGTTAGGTCTTTTGGACCATTCTAGGAAAAATTGGGTTTTGGGCTGCTTGGACCATGGGACCGGGTATCTTGATCTTGTCTCCCTAGGTTGGGTCACTTGGACCGGTCTAGGCAAAGTTTGGTCTTAGGCCACTCGGATCGTGGGACTGGGTATCTTGATCTTAATGAATCGGGACCATTTGGGACCGATGCAAATGAGATTGGGCCGCTTGGGGCCAGTTCAATGATTTGATCGGGATCTTTGAAAATTGAATTTTGATTATTGATTCTTTAATTCTTTGATTCTTGACCTGTTTGATCTTTGGTTTTTTTTTTATCTTTGATATTTTGAATTTTTATTCTTAATCCTTTGATTTTTTCTTCTTTGATTTTTTTGAAAATTTGACCTTTTGATTTTTGATTTTTTTTTTATTCTTTAGTTTTGATCTTTGGGTGAGAGGTTATTCCCATCAATTTTTTATTTTTTGCAACAAAATGGTCCCCCTCCTCACTCACTTCTCACTTTCGATTTTTTGAGTTGGGAGCGAGTTTTGAGTGAGTGAGCCCATATTCTTCAGATTTCTTGAAATTCTTCAGTCATTTAAAGTCCTTCGAAGTTCTTCAACATTTCTTTGAAGTTCTTCATCGTTTCTTCGAAGGTCTTCATCATTTCTTCGAAGATCTTCATCATTGCTTCGAAAATCTTTGAAGTTCTTGAGAGGGAGCATTTTGGTAAATTTGAAATCTTTTTGGCTTTTCTATAATTTATGAAATTTCTTGGGCTTTTCTGTAAGTTTGAGATCTTATGGTGGAAAAATCTAAGAAGAGGACCCGCAAAAAGTGTGCATTGGAGGACATGGCAAGTCGCGACCCATTGGCTGAGGGGGGAGGATCCTGCTATCTGGTATGCTGGATAGACGCTTTAGGGGACCCGGGGGGACATTTGTAGTTCTATGTGGGGCAGATGGGTAAGTCCTTGTTCTTCCTCTGTTTATTATCTTTCAATTATCATTCATTTTTTATTATTTTTTTTATTATGTAATTTTTAGGTGCCTACTAGGGACGGGCCTCCAACACTGGCCAAATACAAACATCCCAACACAGGCCAAGAATGGTAAAAGATAACTCTCCCAAGGGCTAGACGTTTTATAGATGAGTCTTACCTGTGCCGCTTGGTTCTGCTAGAGGCCAAGAAATCGGACCCTGAGTTGATGAGAGGGCTCATCGAGCGGTGGTGGCCCAGTATACATTCTTTTCATCTTCCTGTGGGCAAGATTAATGTCACCCCATTCTGCTTCTATACCTTGACAGGCATTCCATTTGGGAGTAGGCCCTTGATTCTGCCTGACATCATAGAGGCAAACAACTTTTTGAGTTTGACCAGGATCCCTATTTCAACGAACCAAAGGTCCATTTTGTTGGGTGAGATCGCAGATCGTTGGTGAAGACTATCTCAAGGGGGACTGAACCCCATTACGACCATTTAGTTAGTCCACTTCTTTTTTCTATTTTTCTGTGGGCCAGGGTCTTTTCAGTACCCTTCAGGGTAGAGTGGACATTCACATAGCAGCCCTCTTTTGAGACCTCAATGAGGTAGATACTTGGGACTGGGCTGGGGCACCCTATGCATATTTGTTGCAGACACTCAATCTCTTGGCCTATGAAGACCATGGTATCAAGGGAGTGGGCTACATCATTCTGGTAATCCCCTAACCTTATATCCTTCCTTTCATCAAGCATGCATCTTTGTCAACTCATTATCTTGATTTTCCCAAATCAGACTTGGTATTATGAGCATTTGGGGATCATGCTTCCCTTACTACAGGATCCACTAGCTCCCTTCTCTCCTATGGCCACGCGATGGGGGGATAGCCATATGTGCAAGGGACCATCTCTTCCTCTAGGGCCACTGCTCGTTCCCTCTTGAACAAGATTTCTAAGGTAAATCATTCTCACTTCTGAGTTTCTCTTTTTCTTTGTGCTATACTTACCACAACTGAAACTGCAGGTCACCTGGAGACCTTTCGGCACCTCAAATTTTTGGTTGTTGCAGAAACTGTTCAGGCCATATTCTTAACTCAACAGAGAGTATTGTTTTGGGGCCTTGAGGGTCATGCCTGGTACTTGGGGGAGCGGTTCACTCCTTAGTGGTCTGGCTCTAAATAACATGTCCCTTCTTGCTTTCCTCCCTCCACCATGCATCATCTAGAGCTTATTCTAGAGGCTGAGGTCAAGGAGCTAGCTGAAGGATTATGGGATGAGTCCTTTTTTTTTTTATCATGGATGGGGACTACGAGATCTTCCTAGATGAGGAGACAGTCTACGTCCCCCTGGGTCCCACAAGTCCAATGGTATGTTCTCTCCCTTGAATACTCTTTCTATATTTTATGTCCTCTTTCCTGATTATTGTGATGTTTCTGTAGTGGAGAACATGCCCCATGGTTCCTCTTTCTGCTTGGTTGCATCCGAGTGCTACCGGTCCTTCCTTTTCTGGGTCTTCTACTGCTATGGATGGATCCTCTCATAACATGGCCACCATTCCCTTCCATAGCTTTTCTGGTTGGTCTTATCCAGCTGCAGCCAACTCAAGTGTCCCGAGAGCTCTGGAACGATGATTGGATTGAGATGCCTCTCTCAATCTGCCTATCTAGTATGATTGTGTGAGTGCCTAAACATTCCTCATTTCATTGCCTTTTTCCTTCCTTTTGCTGATATGGTCCTTTTCAGGTGTCACCGAAGGCATATGCCGAACTTTTGTGGATGCATCAGGGTCTTTGTGATGAGATATACCAGAGGGTACCATCATTTCTTTGGCTTGATTCTCTTTCATCATTTTCTCTTGTTCTGACTGCCTGTTGTGCTTTCCAGGGTGCATAGATTGTCTCTTTGACAAGACAAGTTGGTTCTTTGATAGGAGATGTTAGTTCTCAAAGGGAGATGATTGCCTAATAGGCCGCACACTTTAGGGACCTCACGGCACAGATGGTGAACTCGTGACTGATGTCTGACACTTCTCCGATGTTTTCCATGGACAACCTTGAGTATGGCATGGATGAAGATGCTACTTCTTAGAAACCTGTTCCCTGCAACACAAATGTTGTGTTTTTTTTTGTATATATATTTATCTTTCCCCCATGTTTATTACTTTTTTTTAACATTTGTATAGCCAGACTTGACATTTTATTTTGGAATGAAAACTTATCTTTTAGCATTGAAAAATCTTTCTTGCTCATGAATTTTAATTTTAGGGCACAATCAATTCCACAATTCAAGTTTTCATTAGAATAACTAGAATAATACGAAAATCTAAATATCACCTCACTTTATTACCAAGTGAATTACATTGGAATGGGGGAATAACTTTCCTACTAAAGACAAGATAGGTAGGTTACAATGTGGGGAGACAATTCTTGGGGTGGATAAAAGTACATCAATTCTTCAGGGTCCTCTACTTTTAGTCCATACTGTCGGGTAATGTAAGTCAGCAAGTAAAAAGACATATGAGTCAAACCCATCAACTTAACATAGCTGCATCCAAGATTCTTTAGTAGGAAATCGTCTTGCAGCCACAATGGGCACCTCCATGCAATATCCTGAGCAGTTCTTCCTTGTGGGTACTCTTCCCAATCAATGATGAGCTTGAATCTTTGGACTTCCCTCTTGTCTTGGTAGTAAGAAAATCTGAGTTAGCATCCATTTAGTGGCTTGGCTAGTTCTAGTTTCTCAAGTAACCAAAGTTGGAAAATAGCAGGACTTCCTTGATCATGATCAGTTCCAAATCTGTGGTTGTGGCTCATGTCATCAAATCCCTTAAGTGTCTTTGCGAGGACTGTGGGGATGATATCACCTCTTTCCGTCAACTGCTTTACCACCCCTATCAGAACAAGTGGTGCACCATATTTCGGAGTTTAGAGAACATAGCAAGCTATCATGCAAAGTAGATAAGCATTGTGTGTTCTCTACCAATGGATTCCTCCCAATGATAGATACTGGGTGAAAATCCTAGCCATCTTCAAAATGCAATCTTCCCATATCTAATGAAACTCTTCATTTCCTCCTTTCCCCATCCGAAGAAACTTTGAATCTCCTTCGAGTAATCTTTCTTCAAAGATGGCTGAATCAATCTGCCCTTCGGTGGAGATAGCATACAAGCTCATAATTCTTCGAGGGTCGGACATATCTCAACTACCCCAAACCAAAATATGTGAAGCTCAGTATCCCAGTGCTGAGGCACCTGTCAGAGTAAACTGTGATGTAGTTCTACACACCCGATCCAACTGAGTATTGACATACTCACAGTGAATGGGCCACTCCAATTGGCCTGAATTTTCCTCTTGGGTCATGAATTGGGGCTCTTTGTTCTTGAAGAATGAGCTCGCCATCTTCTATGTGATGGGGCTTCACATTCTTGTTGAAGGTCCTTGCCATTCTTATACTTCCTCAGACTATCCATGGCCTTCATGAGTCTTTCATCAAGAAAATTGAGCTCGTCATATCTAGTCTTCACCCATTCTCTTTCAGGTAACCGGCTACTGTTGTTGAGAATTTGTATGAGGTTGTGAATCGATCTTGCACAAGCACAGAAGGTAGAGGCCCAGAGTTGGCTCCGGGTTTAGTCCTTCGATGCCCAAGTTAGAGACTCGCAAAATAGTGTTTTCACAGGACTAATGGTGTGAACATATTGACTTACCTCTTTCTATCTTTAGGGTTCCTTTTTATAGGATTACCTCCTTTCCGAGTCCTACTTGGATATTTATTCCTACCTTTATGGGGAATCTTCTCTATTCAAGTATCTCCTCCTTTTCAAGTAGTTAGAGTCCTAGTGTGTCTCTGCCACTTGAGGAGGACTCAAGTCTCCCCCTTCGCCTGATCTCCTGAATTGTGGTTGTAGTGGGTATCCCTAGGTTGGGTGCCATATGTCCCCACCTTGGATGCCACGTGTCTTTGCCTCAATGGGTGGGTAATTTGAGCGTATCAGAAGCCCCTTTACTGCCACTAAGAAACCCTTCTAGTGGGAGTAACCAACCTTTCTTCCTTTTTCTTCTTTCTTATGCTCCTTCAATACTTTTTATTCAGCTTCGGCCTTCATTCTATCTGAGGAAAAGACCTTTGGTCAGGTCTGCTAGGCCTTGGCCTGAGCCCTAACCTAGGAGGAGACCTTCGGTTAGGTCTGCTCAGCTATGGCCCAAGCCCCCAACCTTTGGGCAGGTCTGCTCGGCCTTGGCCTGAGCCCCCAATTGAGGAGGAGATGTTTGGTCAGGTCTACTCAGCCTTGGCCTAAGCCCCCAACCAAGGAAGGGACCTTCGGTCAAGTCTACTTGGCCTTGGCCCGAGCCCTAACCAAGGAAGAGACCTTCGGTAAGGTCTGCTCGGCCTTGGCCTGAGCCCCTAACCGAGGAAGGGACCTTCAGTCAGGTCTGTTTGGCCTTGGCCTGAGCCTCCAATCGAGGAAGGGACCTTCGGTCAGGTCTACTCGGCCTTGGCTAGAGTCCCAACCAAGGAAGAGACCTTCGGTCAGGTCTGCTCAACCTTGGCCTGAGCTACCAATCGAGGGAAGGACCTTCAGTCAGGTCTGTTTGACCTTGGCCTGAGCGTCCAACTGAGGGAGGGACCTTTGGTTAGGTCTGCTTGGCCTTGGCCTTGGCCTGAGCCCCCAACCAAGGAAGAGACCTTCGATCAGGTCTGCTCAGCCATGGCCTGAGCCCCCAACAAAGGAAGAGACCTTCGGTCAGGTCTGCTCGGCCTTAGCCTGAGCCCCCAACCGAGGGAGGGACCTTTGGTTAGGCCTGATCGACATTAGCATAAGCCCGACCGAGGAAGAGACCTTTGCTTAGGTCTGCTTGGCCTTGGCTTGAGCCCCCAACTAAGGAAGAGACCTTCGGTTAGGTTTGCTCGGCCTTAGCTTGAGCCCCCAATCGAGGGTCACCCTGAGACTTAGTGCCTCGCTCATGCGCTTGGTTCGAGCGGGTCTCAGGAACCTCAAATGATAACATGTCCTATTCATTAATGAGCTTTGGGGAGTCTAATCGATGCCCTCTTGCCTATAAATATTGCTTCCCCCCTCATTTTGATACCTTCTCCTTGTTTCTCAGCCCCTTCTTTGATTTTCTATCTTTTCTTTCATCTTCGGTTCTATGAGGTGCTTCTCAAAAGTAAGTTATGTTAACCTCTTTAGGTAGTAGTCCTTCATCTTCCAAGGGGAGTGTGTCTAGGTGCCATAGTCCAGGATGTATCCAAGGGATGTTGTCGGATTCATCTTCTGAGTCCACTTTGGTCGTGCCTCTTCTTCCTCCACTGTGACACTTCGGGAATCCATGAGTGGTCTGAGTGGTGAAAATATTAGGGTGGGGATTCTTGAATCCTGAGCCTAGACTGAATGAGTCCTTGGCAGTCGAGACTAAGGACATTGTCTCGATGATGACCGAAGATAAACTTTAGGAGCTTCAGGCTGCTTGTTGTATCCCAGATGAGTTCGTCCTTCGGATCCCAAAACCCATAGATAGAGCTAGCTATAGAAACCCTAAGGAGTTTTGTTTCTACCGAGACGCCTTCATGGTCAGGTTTCGGCTTCCTCTTCACCCCTCCTTCAGCCAGGTGTTTTGGTATTATGGTATCTGCCCTGCCCAACTAACCCCAAATGGATGGCAACAAGTCCTCAGCTTCAACATCTTTTTCTCTTTGATCCAGGGACCCCTCTCCCTTTCTCTTTTCCTTAACTGTCTATCCCTCGGTTCGAGCATGAGGGATTCAGTCTAGTACTACTTCAGCCCTCGGAAGGACCTCCTTCTAATACCGAATTACAGATTTTGTCGGTCTTGCCCCAGAAGTGGGATCCTTGATCTGATATCAATTCTTGAAGTACTCCATATTGGGAAATGATGTTTTCCTAGATAAACTTGGCCACCTTAGTAGATGTGAGGACTGCATAGGACTAAGCTTCTATCCACTTGGTGAAATAATCAATGGCTACCAAGATGAACTCATGGCCATTGGATGCTGTAGGGTTAACCTTTCCAATGATATCAATGCCCCATGTGGAGAATGGCCAAGGTGAACTGAGCGAATGCAACTCTGTTGGTGGGATATGTATGATGTTAGCAAATATCTGACACTTGTGGTATTTCTTGACAAAGTCCACACAATCTACTTCCATTGTGTTCTAGTAATATCCTAATCTAAGGATCATCTTAGATAACATCTTGGCATTCATGTGGGGTCCACAGAGACCTTGATGAATTTCTTCCATGATAACAGTAGCTTATTCCTCATCTACATACAACAACTGCATTCCGTCATAGGATCTTTTGTATAACAAATCCTCTTGGAGAATAAACTGGGTGGCATATCTCCTCAGAAACTTCTTTTCTCTATCAGTTGCTTCAACTGGATATTTCCTTTCCCTGATGAAATTCACTATGTGAGCGAACCAAGATTGACCATCCACAATGAGAGAGTTCACTATATTCTGATAAATGGGCCTGCTTCTTTGTTCTACCAAGAATGGTCGGACTCTAGCCATAAGGTTGCACTCTACCATAGAAGCCAAGGTTACAAGGGCATCAGCAAACCTGTTACTATCCCTCTGGAAGTATTCGAAAAAAATCTTCTCAAAGTGTTCAATCACCTCTTTCAGATGTTCTTGATATGGTTTCAGCTTCTCATCTCTAGTTTTCCACTTTCCCTGTGTCTGATAGATGACAATGGATGAATCACCGTAAACCTTGATCCTTTTCACCCCAATAGTTAAAGCAATTTCAAGCCCCAAAGCACAAGCTTCATATTTGGCAATATTGCTGGTACAGGGGAAGTCGAGGCGAAATGATGAAGGCAAATAAAGGCCATTAGGAGTGACAAGTAATATTCCTGTGCCACATCCCTTCTAATTGGCTGCTCCATCAAAGAATAACTATCATTCATTAATCGTATCTTCTTCCTCTACTACTGCGATTCCTTTATCGGGAAAGGCATCATCCAAGGATCTTCCATCTTCTGTGGGGTGAGCAACGAAATGATCAGCTATAGCATGCCCCTTGGTAGATTTCTGAGTAACATAGGTGATATCAAACTTTGATAGAAAAAGTAACCAACGGGCCATCCTTCCTGTTAAGGCCAATTTACCGAAGAGATATTTGATGGTATCCATCTTTGAGATCAAGTGCACTAGGTAAGAAACCATGTAGTGTTGCAACCTTTTAGTTGCCCAAATCAACGCAGTACAAGTTCTCTCCAAAGATGTGTACCTTGTCTCATATTCTAGAAACTTCTTGCTGAGGTAATATATAGCATGCTCTACGCCCTTTTCTGTTTCCTTCTGTGCTAGCAAAGAGCCCATGGAATATTCTCCCACAAATTGATACAACAGAAGTGGTTCTCCTTCCACCGGTGGGTTCATGAGGTAGCCCTTTATCTTGTGAAAATCTTGTTGGCATTGGTCATTCCATTCTGTTGGCTGATCTTTCTTCAACAGCTTGAAAATTGGTTCACAGATTGTAGTCAATTGAGCTATGAATCTGCTAATATATTAGATGTGACCTAGAAATCCTCGTATTTGGTTCTTAGTCTGAGGCGTAGGCATTTCTTGAATTGCCTTGATCTTGATAGGGTCGACTTCAATGCCCCTTTCACTCACCAAGAAGCCTAATAACTTTTTCGTCGTTGCCCTAAATATACACACTTCAGTTGATACTTCTTAATTCTTTTAAAGAATCGCCTTAGTGCAAGAATATGCCCTTGCCGATCTTTAGACTTTGCTATCATAGACTTCCACATCTTTGTTCATCATGTCATGCAATATGGCTGTGGTTGCTATTTGATAGGTTGCTCTGATGTTCTTCAGTCCAAAAGGCATCACCTTGTAATAACAGGTTCCCCATAGAGTGGTGAAGGTTGTTTTCTCAAGAGCCTCTGGGTGCATGCTTATTTGGTTGTATCACGAGAATCCATCCATGAATGATAATAAATCATGCCCTACCATATCATCCACCAATACATCAATGTGAGGTAGGGCTTACTTTGTTAAGATCTTGAAAGTCTATGTACATTCGTACTTTTCCATCTGTCTTCGGTACTAGTACAATATTGGTCAACCATTGGGGGTACTTCACCACTTATAAGAAACCCGCATTCCATTGCCTCACAACTTCTTTTTTAATCTTCTCACTCCATTTTGGCCGCATTCTTTGGAGCTTCTATTTTACCTGCTTTGCCCCAGGGTAAATTGGCAATCGATGCTGCACAATGTTGGGGTTGATACCAAGCATATCCTTATAAGACCTAGCAAAGACCTCGGTGAATTCATTTAGAAGATTACTCATCTGTTCTGCTTCTTCATCATCAAGGGTAGTGCCAATTTTTGCCTCTCGAAGGCATTGGTCGGTTCCTAGATTAATAACCCGAGTATCATCACTGATGGATTGGGCTTTCTTTGGTTTGCATTATTTTATTAATTCTTGATATTTATTAAGATCATCATTGGAAAAAGGAGGCAAGTCATACTCGGAATTATAAATTTCATTCATGAAAGAAGGAGTAACAGACTCGTCATACAAGGACTCTGGACTCTTCTCAAGAGGGGAGATTGACACAGAATCATAAACAATAGACTAGACTACTTACTTGATTACTGGTTTGATGCTTTCACCAGGGGTAATCAGGCTGGTTGACTCAAAAGCATGAGAAAACTTGAAGTTTTCCCCAATCCTTGTCCAGTTTAGAAGTGGTTCAATGGCTTGATGGATGAGGAGGTGTGGCAAAGGGCCTTCTTCTCCTTTTGAGAAAGTTGCTGCTATTTCTTTAGTGGCACCATAGTTCCTCTGGACAGGTGCCTACTTCTTCATGAACACCAGCTGATCAATCTCGTGCTCTCGGAAGCCGAAGTTTCTAAGGGGTGAAGATCGATGGAGATTGCTCAATCCTTTTTCTATGAAGTCTATCTTTTCGAGCCTATTAAGGGATGCCATCCTGGTACCTCGATCATATCTTTGACCACTTTCATGAGCCTTCCCATTGCAATTGGTTCAGCCACAGTACATACAAACCATCATCCTCTATGCTCTCCTTTATTTTGCATACACACTTCTTCCTCTGAAAGGATGGAGCTTGTGCTCATGCAACTATTAAGCTCTTGGCACTTGTAGGAGAGAGCAAATGTGACCTTTCAAATCAATGGGAAGCAGTAGACTCTAGGTGAGCCTTATCTTCTTCTCTCATTCTCTATCCAGGAGAACTCGAGGACAAGGTGCCTCCTTCGATTGGATCAATGTTGTAGAATTACTAGAGGAAGACCCAGTCTCAATCAGTGCAATTTCTGCTATCCCAGTGATGCAACTATCTTGGTTACCTTCTTTGATTAGCATTTTCTGTTGTTCCACTTTATGAGTCACCCAATCGAACTCGTCTTGGAAGAAAATTTCAAGTCCTGCTTGCATCTTGGTAGCGGTTTCATCAAACCATGGCTCCACATTTGCATAGAAGGGGAAATCCTCTCCTTCTTTCACAAAGTATCAATTGAGAGTAGCGTAGTAAGTGACGGAGATCTTCTTAGTCATCCCCAGCACTTTCTGCCCTTTGACAGTTGGGGGAGTGTACCTGAGACCAGTCTTCCCTTTGTTCACTACCAAACTAGCTGCTTTGGAACTCCTTGATGATATTTCCCTAGCCCCATGCCAAGAAAGTACTATTTATTCTTCATCATCTGATTCACTGGTGAACTCCAGATGGCTTCATAGTTAGCTGGGATTTTCTTCTTTGGAGCTTCTTTGGCAATGGCTGCGCAAGTGGTGTCTAATTTAAAACCACTCAGTTGCACCTCCTGGTCTTGTTCTTCCCCATTTTCAATGTTGGCCAAAGTGTTAACCACTTCAGGATCTCTGGCCACTAAGACTAACTTCCCCTTATGAATGAACTTCATTTTTTGATGGAGACTAGAGGACACCACCTTCCCAGGATGCAACCAAGGCCTTCCCAAGAGCATGTTAAAAGCTGTCGGTATATCAATGACATGGAAATCAACATCAAACTTCACTGGACCAATCTTTACAACAAGCGTAATGATGCCAAGGATCTTCCTCTTAGTATTATCGTATGCCCTTATGGTTTGGGTGGTTGGCCTCATTTTTTCTAAGTTGATGCCGATACTCTTTATTGATCTCAATGGTAGAACATTCAAAGTGGACCCATTGTCAACAAGAACTTGGGGAACTATTTTATTAAGGCATTCAACTATAATGTGGAGAGCCCGATTGTGTTCGGTTTCCTTAGGAAGCTTGGAATCCAAGAACATCAAGGACTACACTGCATATGTTACTCCTACTATATGTGCAAGGTGCATCGGATTTATCTTGATTGGCACATACACATTAGCGAGAGATCTCAAGACTACTTTATGGTGCAAAGGGGACGCCATCAACAATCCCCAAATGGAGATATTTTCCTGGGACTTCTTGAGTTGAGCCAAGACTGGGTTCTCTGGCTCTTTCTTCACGCTGCTAGTTCTGGCCTCATTAGCCCTTGGCTGCTCTACTGCTAGAGCTAGAGCCTTGCCCTTGTAGTCTTTCCCACTTCTAGTTTCCATCACGTTGATTGGTTTTTTCACAATAATCTTCGTGAAATAACTATCTTTATCATCACTGTTGGTTAGGGTGATTATCCCTACCATAGAATCATCTTCTTCTGATTCTCCTTCCCTACTTGGGTTGGGAAGTCATGGACCTCCACAAATATCAAACGCCTTGGCTTATAGCTTCTTGACTGCATTAAAAAGCTGTTGGAATGAAGCGTCTACCGCCTCGGTGATTGTGTCATCTGGTCCTATTTCCTCCAGATCATCCAATTGCTCTTGGTAGTAAAGATCACTGACGATTACTTCCCCTAACATTTTGTCAATTTCTTCTATCCTTTCTTGTATTCTCAATGTGTTGGAATGCACTTCACATAGTTTTTCTTCCAACTCAAATGTGGAGTACTGTTCGTCTATATAAACTTGCGTTGGCTCTCTAGATTCCCTCTCATTTTATGAATCTGATGTAGAATCATCTCCCTCCATGCATAGGGGAAGGGTAAATGCCACCTGTGGGATCAGCTATTAGTTCATCATTGCCAATGACGTAGACTGAGAAACATGTCGGATGTTCTGGTGAGTAATATTCTAACTCATCATCATAATCATTGTACCAAGGCCCTTGGTAGTCATCCCAGTCTAGATAGCCATCATCCTCTCTAGAATCAGAGTCATCTCCATCCTTCTCATCTTCATTTTCATCCTTATCATTATTGTCATCATCCTCTTCTTTGTTGATTTCACTCCCACTTGATTCTTCATCAGATTCCTCAGGACCATCAAATTCTCCGGCATCCAAACACTTGTAGTATTCAAAGCATACGTACCGAAAGATTTCCATAGGGTTGGTCCTATCATTACTGGCTCGAAGTTGGACCAGTCCTAACTCATCATCCTTTATGTCACTCCTTATGTGGATTAAGGAAGTGTACTCTTTGATCTGCTCCCCTATGACCAATGTGGTTACTGCTCTGAGAAGATCAGCTGTAATCTCTTTAGTTACCTTTGGATTGTCTTCTGAAGTTATAGCAGGCTCAATTAGAGAAGTGGGATCACTCTCCTGGTCTTCCCCTAATGCATTTACTGACCCTATTGATGAAGTCGTCTTTGGGGAATTTGGTAGTGCAAGCATATCCTTCCAATCGTACCAATTCGTCCATCCTTCTTTTGGGTTATACACTGAACCTTGAGAATGGGATTGGTATGAGGGTAATGAGGGATATGAAGTGGGATGGTATGAAGATGATGTAATGTGAGAGGTAGGGTATGAAGATTGGGGGTGATAGGATGAAGAGGTTCCTCCACTTGGATGGTGGGGGAAAGGTGATGATATGGTAGAGGCTAGTAATAGGGTGGAGGCTGATAATATAGCAAAGGCTAGTAATACGGTGCGGTAGATTCTTCTGATAAGGAGGGATGGACGGGAGGAACTCGATCTTCTGACTCTTCCTCGATGATTCTCTTCTTTTGGGGGTTCTTATGATTCTAGCCCTTTGACTCATGACTATTCTGTAAGCACGGGCATTTATATGGTTCTTCCAAGCTCTAGGTACAATGAGTTGAGTGGGGTCACTCTCCATAGTTTCTTCATCCAGATTGTTCACATCATCAATGAATGGGTTGGTATTGACATTGGGAGGCTGCTTGGTCTTGACCTCAATGGTTCCATTGTCTACCAAGTCCTGAATTGCATGCTGTAAACCCAAACATCTTTCAGTATTGCGCCCCTTCTGAGTATGGTAGGCACAATACTCATGATCCCCATACCAAGCTGGAGGAGGGTTTCTGATCACTCTTGGAGCCATTGTCCCTAGCAATCCTTGCTTCTTTAACTTCTCATATGTGGCTGTTATGGGCATTCCCAGATCAGGAAATTACCTTCTTGGGCCAGGAGCCTTTTGGGTCAGTGCATCTGCTTGTATTATGAAGGGCTGTGAAGAAGTGGCTGGTGAGACTGACTGCTGAACTGCACTCACCATATTATTTTCTGGACCCTTTCCCCATTTGACTTGGGTGTTCTTGCTTGCATCTTGGGCGGATCCTTGATACTGGGCCTCTCTCAGAATTCTATTCTCCACGCATGTGCCATTGGCTATCAAGGCATTAAAATTTTGAAAATGCTGATAGTTAAGAACATCATAATAGGGCTTTGACAAGTTCTCTATTAACATCTCTACTTGCTCTGCTTCTGAAGGCCTATCTGCCATCCTGGCAGCCTTGTCTCTAAATCTCATCAAGAAGGCGATGAATCCTTCCTTAGGCTATTGCCTTAACGTCTCAAGCTCCCGACGTTTCACATCCACCTCAGTATTGTAGGAATACTGTTTGGTGAAGGCCTTCACTACCGTTACCCAATTTTGAGTTTGTGATAACTCCAACTGTGTAAGCCACCTCAGTGCTGGTCCCAGTAGGGTTAACATAAAGGCTTTCCCATCTGGTTATCTGCAAGTTGCCATGACTTGGTGATACTGAGGAAGACCTTGAGATGAGGCTTGGGGTCTCCTGACCCATTAAATCTATCTGTCTGCCACTTAAAAATTTTTTTAGAATTCTTGCTCCAGAGAAGAAACTCATTTCCTCAGAATCCACTGCTTAGCCTTCTGAGCGTTTTTCTGCTCAAATCATGTTCTCCAACTTCTCTAACTGCTCTCTGAGCTTCCTTTCTTTCTCCATCTCCGGAGGCTCAAAGCAGATGTGTGCTGTAAATTCCTCTTCTTCATCTTCAATCACTACCCTAGGAGGAGGGACCCTAGAATAGGCCCCTCATTGACCATTCAGACGGGTAGGTGAAGATCTTTGTTGATTGGTTGGCCAGACATGCTCTGGTTTCCTTGAGTCAACTCAGAAAGAATTCCCATGATGACCTATAGATCCATTTTGGTCCACATCTCCCTTGTCAGTGCTAGCTCATTTCGGGGATTAGGTTTGGGAGGGTTCTGAAGTGTATGCAGTATCTGACCTATCCCTCTTTTGACTTTAGCCATTTTTTCCTGTAAGGTCTCCATGAGATAGACCCAGCCCTGTTCAGGTGTTTCCATGTTGGGTGGATCCAAGCTTACTGGGCTATAATCACCTAGTAGTAGATAATCTCGAAGAGATGACAGAGGTGATTCTAGATTTAGGCGAGTCAATCGATTACCCTGATGCATCCAAAGGGACCACGACGAATACTTAAGGTGTGGAATTGTGCCTGATCAAAAAGTGGCTTATTTAAGGATTCTTGAATTCCCAACCCCTTGTTCACACATTCATCAAATTAATAACCAATGATTCATCCAAAGTCAATCCGCTAAATGGTAGGGGGTGGATAGGGTTTAATGCCCCTGGTCCACCCAATGTCATAAGCGGGAAGTTCATACAAATGACTTGTTGAGAATATTCCCATAAGATATTCCATGGAATAAAGTCATGCTTTCCTTACTCTTTCCCACTAGGTGTCCTTCCTGATTTTCTTAGGACTTCTCGGGACTTGACGTGACTCTTATGAGATTGCCCTTGAGTCACGTATCTAGACTTTTTCCTTAAGGAGGAGGGACACCTTTTATCCGAAGCCCACTTTAGGAACATAGGAACATTCCTTTTCAAGACCGCAAACAAGTTCTATAGTTACCTTGTGGCGCTCTTAGCTTCTTTGTCTATTTTCTACATGATGCAAGCATGCGGTGGATGCAATAGAACGGATAAGTCTTCCTTGATAGGATCTATAAACGCAAGGTATGTGATCCTTTTGATATACCCGTACGTACAAGATTAAAGGGTGACTTTCTTTCCCATTACTCGTGACTACACACGAGGTTAAGCAATTGGCCACGAGGTGGAGGAACCGTGAGTGATTGTGTGCAAAAGTGTAATGTAGGGTAACCATCATTCGATCTCAGAATGTCGTAAAGTGCTCGGACCTCCCCAAGGGTGCTGACACAAATACAACATCCTCGCCGTTTGATGATGCATTTGATCTTAGAATGTTATAAAGTGTACGAACCTCCCTGAGGGTGCTAGTACAAATACAACATCCTCACCATTTGATGATACCTTTCATTCTTGTACAGGAAGCGGGTATCATTTGCTCTCAGAGTACTCTCCATGACATGCATTGATCTCCCCGAGGGTGTGGGTATGATAGAGAGTCCCTCGCCAAATGATTTCACTTCAAGCACGATGCATGATGCAATTAGTGAATATAATTACAAACCTGGGGTTATCTAAAAATATTTTCAAACAAATGTAGTGAAAAATGTTCTTGTATTTAAAGGTAGCATCTAGTATTGGAAGCTTGACATTTGTCCCCAGTGGAGTTACCACGTGAGGGTAGCAGCCAGAGATGGGCTATGCATCCCCGTCCTCTCCCCTTTCTCTTTCTTCACCTTCATATGAGGGGAGGGGTTCAAGTTGTGTGTGCTTTGCTTGCGGACCTTGCACCATCATATCATCGCGTGAAGATATGTGGAGGCCTATTTCACAAGAGTGTAAAATTTTATCATTTGAGATGGGAATTTTGATGATGGTCCAATTCGGGGATCGGGATCATTCAAATGGGGTTTGGAGTCACCACCTAGGGTTATAGGCCTAGACCAAGGGGTGGGCCCGATTCGTGAGAAAAGGCCCGAAATTTGGTCTGGTCTAGAGATTTTGGGTAAGTGTCAGGTTACAGAGTTGGGAAGGTGTTAAGCACCCAATCTGCCCGGTTCAGCCAGTCTTTTTGCTAGATGCTTGAGAACGAACATTTTCCACAATTATTACTATTCCACATGTATGGCTAAGTTTTCACACATATATACATTAATTGAATTCAAACTACTATATACACTAAAACAAGGCATGTATAAAGTCTACATCATGACGAGTTGGTTGAGAAATCATACATGAACTTAACCCCTGTTTCGAGTCAAGAGGGGTGGGCCCCTGACTAGTACCGGTTCAGACTGTCTTTCGGATTCTCCTGGCTCAGGAGATGATGGTCTTGACCATCAACTTCCTTTCTTGGGAGATGCTGATTGTGATGGTATTCGAACATCGTTCTAGCTAGGAACGGTTACTTTTGAATTGGGATTCAGATAGAGCTAAGGGAGGGCTAGGCTGAGGTGGCACTTTGGCAGAGCTTCTGCTGGGAATGGCTATTTTCTGAAAAGATTTTAGGGACACTCGGACAGGGGTTCGGCTAGGAAAGGCTATGTCTCAACAGAAATGGGTCGACCTAAAAATGGATTGAAGAACTCCAAAGTCCTGAAGAACACTTTGAAAACCTGAACAAAGTTTCAGATCTTAACAAAGATCTCTTCGTAGACCTGAAGAACCTCAAAAAAGGGGGCTTTTCTATCACAAGAAAGCTCAAGAATGCTCAAGAACACTCAAGAACACTCAAGGGAAGTGGCTCAAGAACATACTATTTTTGGCTAAAAACTGAATCTAACTAAGAGTTTGGATTGATGAACTTCAAGATCCCAAAGAACACTTCGAAGATCTAAATGAGTTTTCATATCTTGACGATGATCGCTCCGAAGATTAGAAGAAAATTAAGAGGGGGAGGCGAGGAAAATTTCACTATGAAAGGGGAGGGGGATTTTGGTGTATTGGTGTGTTTTTTCTATGGGAGTGGGGGTATTTATAGTTTTTTCCAGCTAAACAGGAGAGGGGGAATCCCTTTATCCAATGGACGGAAGGGGGGTTCTTGCCTAATAGTGAGGAAATAGGATTTTTGTCCAATAGGTAAAAGGGGGGAGTTAAAGGCAAAAATGGGTGGGGAGGGCTTTTGTCTTGTGGGTAAACAGTGATTTTCAGAAAAAAATGGGAGGAGAGAGAAATTTTAGTTGGAAAAAGGCCATTTTTAGAAAAAGTGGGAGGAGAGAGAAATTCCAACTGAAAAAAGAAGGGGTTTTCGAAACAGTGGGAGGAGAGAGAAATTCCAGCTTAAAAAAGGGATTTTCAAAAAAGCAAGAGGAGAGAGAAATTCCAGCTGAAAAAGGGGGTTTTCAAAAAGTGGGAGGAGAGAGAAATTTTAGCTGAAAAAAGAAGGGGTTTTCAGAAAAGTGGGAGGAGAGAGAAATTCCAGTTAAAAATTGGATTTTTGGAAAACCAGGAGGAGAGAGAAATTTTCAGGTAGGTAGTGCAGGTGACGTCACAGATGCGCGATGGATGACGCGCAGGTAATGGCCGAGGTGGTGCAGGCATGGGCAGCGGGTGCATGTCAAGCTAGCATGGGTGTGCTGGCCAGGTTGACATGGATGTACGGGTCACATGCACATGGTGCAGGCGCAATGTGCACGACCATCCAGCAGGGGTGCTCATGCTGTGCTGTGGGGTCCGCATGCATGAGGCAGTGGTGCACATGCTGCGTTGCGGGGGCAAGCATGTTGTGCTACGGGGGCGCGTATGCTGTGAGGTGGGGGTGCGCATTCGTGTGATTGGGGTGAGCATACATACGACGGGGGGGCACATGCTATGCGGCAGGGGCACCCAGCATGCGACAGGGGTGTGCGGCCAAGCTATGTGCGTGGCTGTGTGCATGGCTATGGGACTGTGTGCATGGCTGTGTACATGGTTGTGGGGCTTGGCATGGCTATGTGCATGGCATGGCTGCATGCATGTGTTGCAGCCCGTGGGCAGCGAGCAAGTGCGTGGGCTAGCCTATTGACCAGAGCCCACAGCGCGTACGCGATTATGGATTTTTTCGATGATGATTATGGGCGATCCATTTGTCCGATTTTGGCGTATCATATATCGTCAGAATCATATTTTTGAGCACTATTCATCTGTATGGTCATCTTGACCAGATTCCTTCGTATATAAAAATCCAAAATTGGACCCCTTCCCTCCTGTGTAGGGATTTCTAGGGGTTTAGACCCAGGAGTGTTTCGGGGTTATCTGGGTAGGTAGGGGATGAATTTTAGGGTATTTGGGTTAGGCGACGGATTTTTCTAGGTTTCCAGCAGGACAATCCATGTGCGTGGCATATGTGCAAGAAGGCATGATTTTCCAGGGATGATTACCGGAGATCCGTCGGCCCAATTTTGAGTATCATATATCATCAGAATTGTGTTTTCGAGCACTATTTATCTACATGGTCATTTTACCAGATTCCTTCATATATGAAAAGTCAAAATTAGACCTTCCACTCTCTTGCACGGGGATTCTAGGGTTTCAGATTGGGAATGTTTCAATCAACACCTTTGTCATTCGGAAGCCAGAAGTCACACCCAAGATCCATCTTTCATCATAGCCAGAGGAGGGTGAAAAAATTGGGTGTCTATAGTTACTCCTTCTTTTATGATTGAAATTTCTGATTCTGAGTATGACTTGCCTCCTTTTTCTGATGATGATCTTAATAAATATCAGGAGTAAATAAAATAATAAAACCAAAGAAATCCTAACCCATCCATGAGGATACCTGGGTTATTAATCTAGGATCTGACCAATGCCTTCGAGAGGTAAAAATTGGTACCACCCTAGACAATGAAGAAGCATAACAGATGATTAGTCTTTTGAAGGAATTCGCCGAAGTCTTTGCTTGGTCATATGAGGATATGCCTGGCATAGACCCTGACATTGTGCATTATCGCTTGCCGACCTACCCTGGGGTAAAGTCAGTCAAACAGAAGCTCAGAAGGATGCGTCCAGAATGGAGTGAGAAGATCAGAGAAGAAGTTGTGAAGCAGTGGAATGTAGGGTTTCTCAGTCAAGGCAATTCAGGAAATGCCCACACCTCAGACTGAGAAGCAAATACGAGGATTTCTAGGCCATATCCAATATATCAGCAGGTTCATAGCATAATCGACTACGATTTGCGAACCGATCTTCAAGCTGCTGAAGAAGGATCAACCCATAGAATGGAATGACCAATGCCAACAAGCTTTTGATAAGATCAAAGGATACCTCATGAATCCACCAATATTGACACCACCGGTGGAAGGAGAACCACTTCTGTTGTACTTATCAGTGAGAGAATATTCTATGGTCTCATTACTAGTGCAAAAAGAGACGAAAACGAGGGTAGAGCATGCCATATATTACCTAAGCAAGAAGTTCCTGGAATATGAAATGCAATACACATCTTTGGAAAAAACTTGTGCGGTACTGATATTAGCAACGAAAAGGCTGCAACACTACATGGTAGCTTATCCAGTACGTCTGATCTCCAGGATGGATCCAATCAAGTACCTCTTTGAGAAACCAGCCCTAACAGGAAGGATGGCCCGGTGGCTACTTCTGCTATCAAAGTTTGACATCACCTATGTTACTCAGAATTCTATCAAGAGGCAAGCTATAGCCAATTATTTGGTTTCACACCCCGTGGAAGATAGAAGAGCTTTGGATGATGCCTTTCCCAATGAAAAATCACAACAATAGAAGAAGAAGACACAACTAATGAATGGCAATTGTTCTTTGATAGAGCAGCTCTTCAAAAGGGGTGTGGTGTGGGAATATTTTTTGTCACTCCTGACGGTCTTTATTTACCTTCATCATTCTTCCTCGACTTCCCCTGTACCAACAATATTGCTGAATACGAAGCTTGTGCGTTGGGACTAGAAATGGACCTACACTATTGGAGTGAAAAGGATCAAAGTATATAGAGATTCATCCATTGTCATCTGTTAGATGCAAGGAAAGTGGAAGACCAGAGATGAGAAATTGAAGCCATATCAAGAACATCTGGAAGAAGTGATTGCACACTTTGAGAAGATTTTGTTTGAATACTTCCAGAGGGAAAACAACTGGTTTTTCGATGCCCTTGCAACTTTGGCTTCCATGGTAGAATGCAACCCTATGGCTAGGGTTTGACCATTCTTGGTAGAATAAAGAAGCATACCCATTTATCAGAATTCGGTGAACTCTCTCACTGTGGATGGTCAGTCTTGGTTTGCTCACATAGTGGATTTCATCAGAGAAAGAAAGTATCCGGTTGAAGCTACAAATAGAGAAAATAAATTTTTAAGGAGATACACCACCCAATTTATTCTTCAAGAGGATTTGTCATACAAGAGGTCATATGATGGAATATAGTTGTTGTGTGTGGATGAAGAAAAAGCTACAACCATCATGGAGGAAATTCATCAAGACCTCTGTGGACCCCATATGAATGCCAACATGCTAGCTAAGAAGATCCTTAGGTTGGGATACTATTGGTACACAATAGAAGCGGATTGCGTGGACTTTGTCAAGAAATTCCACAAATGTCAGATATTTGCTAATAACATACATATCCCACCAATAGAGTTGCATTCGCTCAATTCTCCTTGGCCTTTTTCCACTTGGGGCATTGACATCATAGGGAAGGTCAGCCCCAAAGAATCCAATGGTCATGAATTCATCTTAGTAGCCATTGATTATTTCACCAAGTGGATAGAAACTCAATCTTATACAGTATTCACATTTGCTAAGGTAGCAAAATTCATCTAAGAAAACATCATTTGCCGATATGGAGTGCCTCAAGAGTTGATATCAGATTAGGGATCTCATTTCTGGGGCAAGACCGATAAGATTTACACAAATTTTGGTATCAAAAGTTATCGCTCTACCACTTACAGGACACAGACAATGGGGCAGTAGAAGCAACTAACAAGAACATTAAGGTCATCCTACAGAAAATGGCTGAAACATATAAGGACTGGGCAGACAAGTTGCCACTTGCTTTATGGGCATATCGGACCTCTATATGGTCCTTGATAGGGGCAACTCCTTTCTCTTTGGTATACGAGGTTGAGGCAGTTCTACCAGTTGCCATCCCTAAGGGTGCTTCTTGATAGTCAGTTACCTGAAGGAGAATGGGTGAAGGGCAGGCACGATGAGCTAAACTTTCTCGATGAAAGGCATATGAAAGCAATGGACAATGTAAAGAAATATCAACTGAGAATGGCAAGGGCCTTCAACAAGAATGTGAAGCCCCATCACATAAAGGAGGGTGAACTTGTTCTTCGAGAGCAAAGAGCCCAAAGTCATGACCCAAGAGGGAAATTCAAACCTAACTGGAGTGGCCCTTTCATTATCAAAGAGATTCTACTAGGCAAAGCTATGAAACTCATAGACCACAACGGCAAAGAAGTACCCGGACTGGTCAACATGGATCAACTCAAGAAATATTATGTTTAACAGGGTGAATATCCTGAACTATGTAAGACCTGATTCCTCTCAAGGGACACATAGGCAACTTGACATGTACAAGTGCAGTCTCAACCATCTCAAGGCAATAAATTGGTTCCTAAATTAATAATATAGGTATCTAAAAGATCATCATAGCTTGTGTCCCCCAAGAATCGCCATTTGGCATGAAAGACCATTAGGTATCTGTCATTCACCTATGGTCCATTAAATTCTTATCCAGGATTCTATCTCCCAAAAGTTGCCACCCAGCACTAGTTTATCAAGGCCAGTTATTCCCCATCCTTGATTGGTCAAAAGAAAAAAAAAAAAAGAGAGCTTGAAGCAACAGTGCTAAAGGTTTGTTTGTGTCAGTAGCTAATAAATAATGCTTCAATAAATCATCACATCTTCTCTTTGCTTGTGATAACTATAGGATAAGTCATGGGTTCCTTGGATGAGACATTGAGAAAATGGACCTTGGACATAAGCATAGTGGCACTAGGACTATTAGAATCCTTGAATATGTCAATCCCCATCCGGATTGGGTGCATTAAGCTACATCACAATCTACTCCGATAGATACCTCAACATTGGGATGTTGATCTTCATATATTTTAGTTCAATTTGGTTGAGATCTATCCAAATCTTGAGGAATTCTGAGTTTATATATTATCTCCACCTAAGGGCAGGTTGTTTCAACCATCTTTGAAAAAGGCCTCTCAGAGGAGATTCAAGACTATGGAAAAGGAGGAAATGAAGCAATTCATCAGATATGGAAAGATTGATATTCTGAAAATGGCCAGGATCTTCATTCAATACCTACCATTAGGGGGAATCCATCAGCAAAGGTCACAGGATGCTTATCACCTATGCAAGATAGCTCGCTATGTTCTCTGAACGCCGAGACGTGGTACACCAACTATCCTAATAGAAGTGATAAAGCAATTGAAGAAATGAAGAGATATCATTCCCACGGTCCTTGCAGAGACATTCAAAGGACTTGATGACATGAGCCATAGCCATAGGTTTGGACTTGATGATTACTATGGAAGTCCCACCATTTTCCAACTATGGCTACTTGATAAGCTGAAGCTAAATAGGCCATTAAATGAAGTTCAACTTGGGACTCTTGGTTACCAAGAAAGGAGGGAAGCCCCAGAATTCAAACTCATTGATGATTGGAAAGAATACCTGCAATGAAAAACTAGAAAGGACATTGCATGAAAGTGCCCAGAGAAGCCACAAAAGGATTTTCTGATGAAGACCCCTGGCTACAACTACGTCAGGTTGATGGGATTGACTCACCACCCTTTTATTTGCCTATGTACATTAGTCGATAATATGAGCTTGAAGCAATGGACCCAGAGGACTTAGTGAACTTTCATCCACCCCAAGAGTTGTCTCCCCACCTTGTTACTTACCTATCTTGTCTATGGTAGGGAAGTTGTTCCCCTTCCCTTGTAATTCACTTGGTAGTAGAATGAGGAAATATTTGGATTTTTGTGTTATCCTAATTATTCTAACTATGACTTGAGATGTGGAATTGATTATGCCTACATATTTCAAACCATAAACAAAAAACAAATGATGAACAAAGATTTTCTTTGTACCAAAGATAGGTTTCCATTCATAAGATGCCAAAATAAAATGATGAACAAACAAAGGGGAGGGAAAAAGAAAAGAAAAATACATATGTTTGTGTTTACAGAAAATACATTAACAAATCCCTATGGGTCAAAAGTCATTGTCCGAGCCATGCTGTGCATCATCCTTATGGAAGGCTACAGAACTGGAGGATCCCAATCCTGAACTCGCCAACCTCTATGCCTAGTCCTCGACCTGCCTCTGCAAACAGGCATTCTCCCATCGGTAGGAGCTAACCAGTCTCCTCAAGGCATCATTCTCCCTCTCCTGAGGGAACATAAAGAATGATCAAGTAAAGAAGCAACCAAAGAGGAAAGAGATTAAGGACAAGGGAGTACCCTCTCAACCACGACCTCGGACAAACTCCTATGCATCCTCCTAAGTTCGGCATAGAGCTCCGGAGACACCTGAGAACAAGCATGCTAGTTAAAAGACCAAAAATTCAAAGTTCAAAGATTCCAAATCAAAAGCCAAAATTCAAAGATTCCAAATCAAAAGCCAAAGTTCAAGAAAGTCCAAATCAAGTTCAAAGATTCCAAATCGAAGGCCAAAATTAAAAGTTCAAAGATTCAAAATCAAAGACCAAAATTCAAAGTTCAAAGATTCCAAATCAAAGGCAAAAATTCAAAGTTCGAGATCCCAAATCAAGAATCAAAGGTTCAAAAGCTAAAAAGCAAAGAATCAAGATTCCAAATCAAAAGTTAAAATTCAAAGTTCAAGATCAAGAGACAATTTTTTAATCAAGGGCTTAAATCCAATGGCCCAATCTCATTGACCAGGCCGCAGGTGGCCCAATTTCATTAACCCAGCCCTAAGTGGCCCAATCTCATTGACCTAGCCGCTGGTGGCCCAATTTTATTGACCCAACCCCAGGTGGCCCAATTTTATTGATCAGCCCCAGGTAGGCTCAATCTCATTGACCCGGCCCCAGGTAGGTCCAATCTCATTAACTTGGCCCCCGGAGGCCCAATCCCTTTGAATCGGCTCTGAGTGACCCAATCTCATAGACCAAATTCCCTGAATTGGCAGATGTAAAGCCCAACTAAGGAAAATCCAAGAATAAAATGTTTTTGCCTATTACAAGATTGGAAGAGCAGTGAATTTCATTCTTGTAACCGATGGTCCTAGATAGTCCAGATTGGTTCAAAAGACCCAGCCTAGAGAACAAATCCTCTGAATTGGCACATGTGAAGCCTAGCTAAGGAAAATCCAAGAATCAAATGTTTTTTCCTATTGTAAAATTGGAAGAGCAGCGAACTTCTTTCTTGTAACCGATGGTCCCAGATAGTCCATATTGGCTCAAGAGACCCAGCCTGGAGGCCAAATTCCCTGAGCTGGCACATGTAAAGCCCAGGTAAGGAAAATCCGAGCATCAATTTTTTTTTCTATTACAACATTAGAAGACCAACGAATTTCTTTCTTGTAACCGATGGTCCCAGATAGTCCAAATTGGCTCGACAAACCTAGCTTGGAGAGCAAATTCCCCATATCGGCATATGTAAAGCTTGGCCAAGGAAAATCCAAAGATCAAAGTACTAACATCTTTTGCTGGATTGGAAGAGCAGTGAATTTATTTCCTACAATCGGTAGCCCAGGTATGTCCTCAACTTTAAAGTAGTTAAGAGATATTCCCTGTTGCATTTTCAACTCCGTCATTAATGAGCAAGATGATGACAGTACATGCTTCGGGTGACAAAATGTGGTAATTCTTTTCTTTGCCCTTTGACTGTTGGCACAGGCCTTGGCCAAACAGGGCCATTTTGTAGACACCCAATTTTTTCACCCTCCCCCGGCTATGATGACATATAGAACTTGGACACCACCTTTCGCTTATGATCGACAGAGATGATAATTAACTGAGGTAACTATTCCTAGAAGGTTTCCATACTCACCCAAAATTCCCAGAAAACCTGCATGAGAGAAAATAATGGGTTCAATTATGACATTTCATATATGAAGGAATCTAGTCAAAGTGACCATACAGAAGCATAGTACTTAGAATTACGATTATGGTATGTCAAAATCGCACCATAGGATCTCTAGTAATCATTCCCAAAAATTGCACTTCAAGTGCCCAAACCCTACCCATATGACCACCCATACATTGCCCTGAGTGCCCAAACGCCGTCCTTACGAGTCCCTATGCCTTGCCTTGACTGTCCAAACCCTGCCTATACAAGCCCCGTGTGCACACTGCCAAGCCCCGTGTGCACACAACCAAGCCTCGTCTACAAATGGCCAAGCCCTGCGTGCACACAACCAAGCACTGTTCACTTGACCAAGCCCCACATGCACCTGACCAAGCCCCGGACATACCTGATATAGCCCCGCATATACTTGACCAAGTCCCGCATATACCCGACTGAGTTCCAACACCCATGTTTGAGTTTTCGCACCCATGTCAGAGCCCCAGCACCCATATCGGAGCCCCTACACCACTACTGAAGCCCCTGCATCATTGCTAGACCCTATCACCACTGCTGGAGCTCCAACGCCCCCATCGAAGCTTCACCTCCCCTGCTAGACCTCTAGCACCTCTGTTGAAGCTCCCGCACCCCTGTCGAAACCTCCGTCGCTCCCATTGACAACCAGAATCCCTCTTCTGGTGATCAGATTAGAGAAGGAATTCCCTCTTCACCTGCCTGTGTACCCTACACTGCCCCACTGGCGTACCCTACAACGCAGCCTCCCATTGGTCCAAAAAGAAATCTTTTCCAATGATTGGTCCAAAAGAATTATCTTTCACCCCATTGGCTGTAGAAAATTACCCTCCACCCCATTGGTCCAAAATTTCTTACTTTCACCCCATTGGTTTAGAAAAATTACTTTTTACTACCATTGGTTAATAGATTTTCTCTCTCCTCCCTATTGGTCAAAAAATTCTATAAATAACCACCTCTGTCCAAAAATTCTATAAATACCCCCTCCCTTGGTTTTGGGACACAACAACACACCAACATACCCCACAACAACCCATAGTAGTGAAGCTTTGCCCTCTCTCCTCCCCTTTCCCCATTGAGGTTTTTCAAGTCTTCAGAGGGATCTTTATAAGATCTTAAGTGTACTTTGGATCTTTAAAGTGTTCTTTGGGCCTTCAAAACTCTTCAAACCTTTGCTTTTTTGAGTGAGAATTTTGTGTAGGAAAAGTTTTTCCTTAGTCTTCCACCCCCCTTTTGAGGTTCTTCTAGTCTACGGAGAGATCTTCATAAGATCTCTTCGTAAGATTCCTTCGAATTTTCAAAGTGTTCTTCAGGCCTTTGAAGTTCTTCAACCATTTAGGTTTCAACCCATTCCTAGCGAAAACTCTATCTGAGTGCCACCTCAGCCTAGGCCTCACATAGCCTATCCCTAGCAGAAGCTCTGTCCGAGTGCCACCTTAGCCTAGCCCTCACATAGCCTATCCCCAGTGGAAGCTCTATCCGAGTGCCATCTCATCCTAGCCCTCCCATAACTTATCCCTAGTATAAGCTCTGTCTGAATGCCACCTCAGCTTAACCCTCACATAGCCTATCCCTAGTGGAAGCTCTGTCTGAGTGCCATCTCAGCCTAGCCCTCCCCAGCGGAATCTTTACCAGAGTGCCACCTCAGCCAAAATCAAAATGTAACCGTTCCCAGCCAAAAAACCCTTTTCAAATAGTATCATAGTCAACATCTCTCAAGGAAGGAAGTTGGAGGTCAAGACCATCTTCCCCTGAGCCAGGAAAATCCACAAGGAAGTTCATACTAGTATCAACTAGGGGTCCACCCCTCTTGACCCAAAACAGGGGTTAAGCTCAGGTATAATTTCTCAACAGAATTAGCACAATGTAGACTTTATATAGACCTTGTTTTAGTGTACATTGTTATTTAAATTCAGTCAATGTATATATGTGTGATAACTTAGCCCTGCATGCAGATTAGGAATAATTATGGAAAATGTTCATTCTCAAGCATCTAGTAGGAAGACCGGTCGAACTGGGTTGATTGGGTGCCTAACACCTTCCCAATTCTACAACCTGATAATTACCCTAAATCTCTGGATCAGACCAACTTTTGGGCCCTTTTCTCAGGAATTGGGCCCACCCCTAGGTCTTAGGCCCATAACCTAGGTGGTGACTCTAAACCCTTTTTCATGATCCCGATCCCCATATTGGACCATCATCAAATCCCCGTCTCGAATGATAAACTTTACACTCTTTTGAAATAGGCCTCCATGTTTCTCCAAGCAGTGATACAGTGGTGCGGAGCCCACGAGTAAGCACACACGACACACCCCTTCCTCATGAAAGAGAAAGAGAGGAGAGAGGACTGAATGCACGTAAGTTCTTTTCCCCCTAAAAAAAGGGAAGAGAGAACACATTCATTTTTGTCGCTACCCTCACAGCAAGGGCCTTCAACAAGAATGTGAAGCCTCATCACATAGAAGAGGGTGAACTTGTTCTTCGAGAACAAAGATCCCCAATTCATTATCCAAGAAGGAAATTCAGGCCCAACCGGAGTGGCCCATTCACTGTCAAAGAGATTCTACTAGGCAACGCTGAAAAGCTCATAGACCACAATGGTGAAGAAATACCCGGCTTAGTCAACATGGATCAACTCAAGAAATATTATGTCTGATAGGGCAAATGGCTCGAACTATGCTAGACCTGATTCCTCTCAAGGGATACGTAGGCAACTTGACATGTGCAAGTGTGATCTCAACAATCTCAAGGCAGTAAATTGGTTTCGAGATTAATAATCAAGGTATCTAAAAAGATCATCATAGCTTGTGTCCCCTAAGAATCGCCATTTGGCATACAAGACCATTAGGTATCTGTCATTCACCTATGGTCCTCCAAATTCTTATCCAGAACTCTACCCTCCAAAAGTTTCCTCCTGGCACCGGTGTATCAAGGCCAGTTCATTCCCCATTCTTGATTAAAAAAAAAAAACAAAAACAAAAAAGAGTTTGATGTGGTAAAGGTTTGGTTGTGTCAATAGCTAATGAGTGATACTTTGGCAAATCATCACATATCTTCTTTGCTTATGATGGTTTTAGGAAAAGTCATGGAATCTTTGGATGAGTCATTAAGGAAATGGACTGTGGACATAAACATGGTGACACAGGAGTGCTAGAATCAGGAAGCCCAACTTGGGTGAGCAAGTGTATTTCAGGTTCCCTGTCGTAATGAAGTCACATGTGCCCGATAATGCCGACTATTTCGTTCGGTATCACGATTTAATGTGTTTTGATAATAGAAGGACAAAACCAAACAGACCTTAGTAGATGTTTATAACCCAAGGTATAAATAACATTTACTCCTCTCTCTCTGCCATTTATGATTTCAGAAAGAGTTTGGTGGAGAGGAGTAAAGAAGAGGAAGGAAGGAGGAAAGAGAAGAGAAGGAAGAGGGAAGAACTGTTCCCCTTGATTTTCGAGGTCGTACCTTGTCTTTTCATCTCCAAAATAGTGATCGGTGCCTTGAGATTTACATATTGAGGTAGATAATGCCATAAACCCTTGGAATATGATGAAACCCTCTTGTGTGTGGTCAAATCAAAGAGTTATAGAAACCATAAGTGATTTCCTTGAAGGTTTAAGGAAGGGAAACCAAGATTTGAAAGCATTTTTGGTGACATTTTGAGTTGGGAAAGAGGATCCTAAGTTTTGGGGTTTCTTAAGCTAAAGTATGATTTTGTTCCCAAAAAACCTTGATTGAACTTAGATCTATGGTAATATCAGGTGGATGAAGCCTAAAATGTATGAGAAATGAAGTTGGAACAACCCCCTTGGATTCCTAAGAGGTAGAATGAAGAAGAGAAGAAGTTCAGTAGAACCTGTTGAACACTGGTGGGTAGCACCGGTGGGTAACACCGGTGGGTAACTAGACCCACCAGTGTGAACCCCCAGTCTTACCTGGGCTTCAGAACCTACAGGTGGGTAAGACTAGTGGGTACCTAGACCTGCCGGTATAACCCACTGGTCATGACTAGGCTTCAAGGTCCTACTGGCGGGTAGGACCGATGGGTCCCAGACCTGTCAATAGCAACCCATTGGTATTGAGTTAACCCTGGGCTCCTACTGGTGGGTAGGACTGACTATACTAGACCCACAAATAGAAGTCGCTGGTGTGTGTTTGTGTGCTATCTGCCTGGGCAGTTTGCATAGGTGGGTCTTCCTACCCAGCTATATGACCCACCTGTGGCTCAAATGAGCTCCGTTTGAACTCAAACTCATTGACAGCCTCCTTCGCTCGATTAAAGACATTGAGACCATATCTTTCATCATTTTATGGTCCTGAAATGGACGTATTCTAAGTTTCTTATCTGTGTTAGGTTTTGAAACATTCGTCTTCACACACCGGATCTTACCCGTACCGTGTATGCATATTCTTGTATAAGAATAGGTAAGTGGGGAGAGGACATTGATTTTATTTGGGAGTGTTTATGGAATCATCTTCATTTCATATATTATCTTGAGATTATGAATGCCATTCTTATGCATATGCTTGACTACTGCTAGATGCATATATGAATTGTTATGTTGAATTGTTACATTTCCAAATACTTGCTTCTTGCTTTGAATCATGAGCATAGATTTATCGATTGTTGGATTATGATAATGATTAGTTGGGCATGTATTGAATGGCTAGATTAAATGCTATAGTCAGCTTGGAAATGAATGCAATGGTACACTGTGGAATGGGACACAGAAGTACTATGCAACTGTACTATCTCATATAGGAGCATATGGCTAGGATTTGACATTCCCTCGTGCTACAACCCTTTCCAGCAGGGGTTTAGGTGTTGGATTATCACTGGGGGGAAGCATCAGTTGCAGACCATCGTGGTAGTTAGAAGTACGCCTGGCTGATCATTAGGGTAGTTTGAATCCTTGGTGATATATTCAAAGGGCCGAGCGTACTGCATTTATTTTCTAGTATTGCTTGGCCACGATTTACTTTTCTACTGTGGTTCGGCAACGATTTACATTTCTACTGTGGTTCAGCCATGAGTTAATTTTCCAAGTACTCATGACTAGCCCTCTCCGACAACCCTATGGGCATATCACGAGATGGAGAATGCATCTCAAACCCAGGGGATACGCTCGCTATAGTTGTGACTAGCATGTAACCTATAACTTAGTGATGTTGCTTAGGTAGATAGGACTAAACGAATCTCATGCATATAGTATCATTTGAAATGCAATTGCTTGTGTGAGTCTTTCTTTCCATTTACTAAACTAGTGAGCTCACCCCTCATGTACACACATTTTTAGATGATTTTATAGGATTTTTGGTAGAGGAACAAGTGCCGGGGTCCATCGATGAATCTCTAATGGGAGATTGGTGGGTCCCTAAAGGGATTTGATCATAGAGCTAGATGTCCATGCGAGGTTGTGCTGCGGGGCAATAGTAATTAATTCCAATTACAGTGCTTCTTTTTTATTCTTTTGGTATATTTCCCCTTATTGTGCTCTTGATAATTAAATTATTATTTCTTGTGTAATTATCATGCCTACAGGCCCACATGTAAATATACTATATATAACAATTTAGGTATCAAGAGTAAGTGGGGATTTATAGGTAATTATATATGATAAGACTTTCACTGAATTTCACAATTATACTTCCATGATTATATGTGGCATGTTGTGTTGTGGATTACTATATCAAATGATCCTAGTGGTTTTGGGTTACCCGAAGGGAACCCGATCACCCATCCATTTCTTTGTGAACAGGGCATAACACCTTTCTATAGTCGAACATAGAGATCCCACATCTCAGTATAGCCTACTTATAAGTCGAGTGTGAAAATTCAGGAAGGTGCCATGGGGGGCTCATGGCGGCCCATTGCCAAAGGGGGAGAGATGACCCCACGTGTGCATGCATTGCGTGCCAGTCCAACTGGAGGGGATTTGTACCTTCCAATCCCATACGGTAAGTGACCCGACTCTCCACACATGAATCCCAACATGTACCGACATTGCCAAAAGACTATGAGCACAGCCGAGGTCAACTACTCATGCGAGACCAATTGAGGGACAGCAAATAGTCAAGACAATAAGTTGTCTTAACCACCAGAAATAAGCCATCGAAAATAGCCTGGGCTTGAATCCGATGACTGTTTCCAAAGACCAAACAGGCTGTTGTTAGGGTTTCGATGCTTATAGGTCCCACCAATCTCATCATAGATTGCCTCGGATGATCCCAAATCATCCTCCACACCTTCCTTATGATATGAGCAATTTACGGACCTAAGTAGACAGGTCCTCATCCTTCGAAAATCGGATTAACCCGATCGAACCAATTAGGGTTCAACCAAACGGACCCTAAGGCTTAACTTAACTCATAAGTTAGAAATGAGGATTTCATTTTCTCATTTAACTTGTGCCCAACGTAAGAGAGGAGAGAGAGGAAGGGAAAGAAGAAGAAGAAGAAGAAGAAGAAGAAGAAGAAGAAGAAGAAGAAGAAGAAGAAGAAGAAGAAGAAGAAGAAGAAGAAGAAGAAGAGGGTGAAAGGGCTTACCTTAGTGCCGGCTACCGCCTAGTTGCCGAAATCTGTACCGAAGGTAAGTACAATCTCTTCTACTACTCTCTCTCTTCATTTTGACCTAGGTCAAGCTATGTTTGGATGGAATCTTAGTGTACAAACCAGGTTGAGCTTGGGGAATGCATGTTCCACCTCCCCGGTGCCATTGCCGAGCTAAAACTAAGTTCAACGAGCTCTGGCAACAAGATTAGCCAAATGACCAAATTGGGTTTTGATCGTTTGATCGACGTATCTCCCAAACGGCTCAGTGGAATCAGGATTTTATTAGCTTAAAATGATGCTAGGAACATCCCCCACAATCTCTATGGAACAAATCCCAGTGATCGGGCCCAAGCTAGAAAACCCTAATTTGTGTGGACAGTTGCTGTACTGCCATCGAAAGCATGCCATTGGAAACACTGGGCCTGCTTCTAGTGGGCTATTTTTGGTGACTACCCAAGCCTTGGGAGCTCTCTACCACCTCCACCAGAAACAACACTGATATTTTCAATGGGAAGTGTTTGTTTTCGGTGACATTGCTGTCGCTAATGGACTTTGTCTGAACCCTTAGGGGGTGACCCATGTGGGCCCCTCCAAATGTTCCTGAAACGTATTAACGTATGATTGCCTTTGTGTCTAGGACAGTTACACTCACATGCCCTGAAGTCAAAATTGAGTTGATCGACCGGTGGCCGTACTTAAACCCCAACACACACTAGCATAATCAAGGTGAGGGATGATTTGCTTTATTTTTGGGATTGTTTTATTATTATAAAACTGCTCATATGTGTAGAATTATACATGATTATTAATTGCTCAAATGATGATGGTATACTATCACATGTTACATTTTTACTGATTGTCGTGTGTTTGTTGTATGTATGAGATGGAATCTGGCGTGGCTGAGGTGGTACCATTGCTATTATGGTCGTATGCTTGTTGCATTCATGCATTGATTATGTGCATTAGAGTTAGTTATAGTCATGGATTACACCTTGTGGCCGATGTGTTACCGATATCGTATGCTCCAGGACTATATTTGGAAATGGATATGCTTCGTGGCTGATGATTGGTACTAGTGTTGTGTAGTTTGTGCTCAACTGTTATATGCATGCTGGATTAAGTAAACGGTCTTTATGGCCAACGTGTTACCGGTATCATGTACTCGGGACTATACTTGAAGATGGATTACACTTTGTACGAACCCTTGCCAACAGGGGTTAAGGTGTTAGATAACCCATTATGATATATTCGATGTGCCTTTCCAGAATGCCACACCCGTGGTACGATGTGATTGTTGTCAGAGGTGGGAACTTGTCAGGCATGGCCGATGATTGGTACCGGTGCCATGATAGCTAGGAGGGGGTTATCAGGGGTTTGCTGGGTGACCCATGGATGTAAACGAGGACCGACAAACTTCTATTCATGACTAGGATTTGTATCCCTGCATAGTCGATGGCAGTTCTGAGATAAGGGATATAGCCTAATGTGCTGTAGTAGCATTTACCAGACTTAGTTGTATTGTTAGGTGGATAATAAAATAAATGAATTGCATCACGAGCATCATGGACTATGTGTTTAATTTCTATTATCACGCATCATAAATTATTACTGCCATTGTTTTGCTTTGATGTGCTTGAACCCCACCCCTCACTGAGCGAGTTGGAAAGCTCACCTCACATATACACCCCTTTTTAGATGATGATGTAGGTATTGTGGTGCCGATGGCATGTGACCAGTATATTCTCGGTCAGACTGCAGTGTGAGCGACTGGTGGATGCCAGAAGTGGAGGAGCATGATCAGGACTGTGCTTGCAACCACTGTGCTTACACCGCACTGTGAGATGTACATTATATTTTGATACTTTTGATATAGTTTGTGAATTATATATTTTGGGATTTATATTTATGAGTCTTAGATAATTGTAACAGAATAACTTGGTTATGGATATTATATTATCATTAGATATTTCTCCTTTTTATTGATGATTCCACTATTATACTGTGATTCCGTTGCTTTTGGTTGGTTTGTAATGTAAGATTGTGAAATGTTAAGGTACTGTGATCAGAGATCCTGGTAGGTTTGTAAGACAGGTACGTGTCTTACTCACACCACCAGTATTCCTAATGGTAAGTTGGGTCTATTGGAAGTGGGGTGTGACAATTCTATTTCTTATACGTCTTTTTTATGTTTCTTAATTTTTTTGTTAATGGATATGATGCATTGGCAGAAAATGATTGATTTTATTGACCCGCATCAATGTTTTGAATGCATTTATGGATGCTCTTATAGTTGCTTTTAATATAATATACCCTGTCTCAATTGAAATCAATGCATTGACAATATTTCTTATTTCATAGTTTTTCTGTTCATGGACTCCTTTTCATTACTATAATTTCAATTTTCTTCGTTTACCTCTGTATATAGAATAAACATTTAAAAAATATTAGAATTGTTGCAGGTCCTTCTCGCTAATTGAGAGAGCCCCAGGAGTCGATGGTTTCAATTACAATGGAGCGTTTTTCTTTTTTTTCATCTTATGCTATGTAAGTGATATCATGCGGTTTACCAAAGTGTGTCCAAGGATTTACTCTTCAGTAAGTATCTAAATCTGAAAATAGTAAAAAATATGAATTATTTTTTCAAATCCCTTTGCCGTTGTTGTAGATAAATAGAAATTTTTCTAATTCTCTTTGTCTCTCTCACAGTTCACTTCAGTCCCCCACTCCCTTGATCTATCTCCGACCGAATCCAATCGTGAATATGTGAGAGGAACAATTACTGTACAAAGCTAGCACTGAGCAACAATGACGAAACCCACTTTTGAAATGGTGATCGAAAGTTAGACTTTTGGTTTTAATTTGTAATATTAAAGAATGACGAATCAAATCCTTCTCCTGACACTATTTGGTTTTCATGTTAGTGTTACACTAACATTATCTGACTTTCATCTCATGACATTATTGTATCATTCATAATGCCATATAGACCTTTTAGGATACCCTTTTTCTCTGAGCTTTCTTACATTGAAAAATAAAAAAAAACTTCAGTTCCAAGAACATTGCGCCAAACAAAGACCGCAAGACTGTTAAAGTAGAATGTACTCCAAAGTAACGATAGAAGTTTTGGTATCCATGTATACACATTCATATATTTGACTTATTTGTGATCCAATAAAGTAATTTTAATTTAACCAAAAAAGGGGGAAACAAAGAAAAAAATTGCATTATTGATAGGTGATTTGAGGATAACATTTATTATGTTATTTCTTTCTCTATCTCTCTCTCCACAGTCTTCTCTCCCCAATTTCCTTTTCTATCTCAAACTCTACCAGTCTTTCAAACCTCTCACCCCGCCCAAACATATGGCCACACGTGCATTTGCACATGCAATTTTTACTAGTGTATATATATAGCATACTATTATATAAAAGCATGAAGTGGTAAAGTGATATTTTACCCTTCTTTCTTTCCCCTCATTCCTTTTTATTTTTCCAAAATTGCTGGTACCCTTGTAAAACTCTCTAAAGATTTATTTCTCATATTCCTCTCTCTCACTTCTCACGTCCCCTTCTCTCTCTCCACTTTCCTTCTCTGCTATACTTAAAAATCTCCTACCAATAGGAACTCCTTAGATTCTATCCTATTGTTCCTATCTCCCTCTCATCTCTCACGATACTCTCCTACAAATAGGAAACTACTTAGATTCTATCTTATCTCCCCCTCCTCTCTTATCACTCTGTATTAAAATTAAATTAAATCCTTTTATATAAGGAAGATAAAAATTCTCTTTTTCTCTACTTTCCTTTCTCTCAAACACCCCCACTTTCCTATAGAGTCACTTGTCTTTCCTTCTCTCTCTCAAATTCTCTCATTATCCATGATCTTCTCTTCTCTTTTTCTTTTTCTTATATTTTGAAAAAAGTTAAATCCCTTTGTCTAAGGAAGATAATAATTCTCTTTTTCTCTACTTCCTTCTTTCTCTTAAACTCCCCCACTTTCCTATAGAGTCACTTCTCTTTCCTTCTCTCTCCCAAAAACTCTCCCATTGACCACGATCTTCCCTTCTCTTTTTCTTTTTCTAGAACAGCAAGAACAGTGACAAAGTGCTAGGTCTAAAGATTATTGTAGACGAAGCGAAGCAAAAGCACAACGTTTGCATATGTGGTCCATCCTCCTCTACTATTTCTTCTTCTTGGTTATGGAATATATTATATGTTCCTTGATAGTAAATATGTCATCATGTGTCTAGCAGGTGAGATTACTGAATATGGTATTTGCTTACTCTATATAACCTGGAAGCCCACTTGTCAAGGTTGACATGTAAACTCAATGGACAACCCAAACTGCTTTAATGGAACTAGAAAATCTGGTTTATGGCAAAAGATATCAGATGTTATTCTTGCTCTTGGTCCAGATCTATGTAAGAATTTTTGTGCTTCCACTGAATCGCCTTTTGTTTTGACAAATTTTGGTGCTACGTGCTATGCTAATAGCATTCTTCATTGCCTGTACATAAAGACATCATTCAGAGAAGGAATTTTTTCTGTTGAACTATATTTCTTAAAGCAGCAACCTGTGTTAGATCAATTTGCACAATTATTTGCACAGTTACATTCCAGTAAAAGGGCTTTTAATGATTCTGCTCCTTTCATTAAGACCTTAGAGTTGGACAATGGTGTTTAGAAAGACAGCCATGAGTTCCTCACATTACTTCTACCTTTGCTTGAATGGTCTCTGAGCCATTCCAATGTTTTCAAGGCATGGATGATTGTTCAAGATCTTTTCAGAGGGAAGTGTCTCTCATGTCACCCAGTAAGCTTAGGGGTGCTTTGAACATGGTGAAATGTGTTTTCTTTTTCAAATTACCTAGGGTCTATTAATGTATGCTTTGTGTATCTCCTAGATTAGGTAACCTTTAGATCTTATATCTATCGATTTTTAGCCCCGTCTGAGCTTCCATGTAACAGAGTCATGACTACAATTGTTGCTTGGTAAGGCAATTTGGTCCTTTTAGATGATGGAAGTCGGCATTGTTGGATATATCCATTGGTGGATACTGGTGAACTCATGTCATTAACATGAGTTTTAGAGTTTGGATGAGCACATTAACTTTTAATGCAACTTGAGGATTCAAACCTTAGTATGCATCTCTACCAGGCTTGAGTGCAATCTGGCCACATTCTAACATTGATCTGGTGTGTACCTAAAACCATAGAAAAGTTCTTGAATATATAGGCAGTTCCCAACCACCCCCCCACATTTATCCCTAATAAAAAATTGAGATTTTTGAAGAGAAGTTTGCATTGAGGGCTTATCCTGCTACAATATTTATTATTTAAACCAACAATCTTTTGCTTCTTATGATTTTGTGGCAAGAAACACTATAAGTTTGGGGGTGGGGGGGGAAGGCTTGTAATAGGTAATTCTTGTTCTATAATTTATATATTTTTGTAATTCAATGGTTGAATTTGCTATTTTAGAACTAAGATATGTTAATTTATTCGAATTTACAAAAGTTAAACAAGAAATATTGCCAAACAAGATGGCGAATTTGGATACGTTATATGTACTTTATACAATGATTTCATTTTTTTTCCATGGTATTCTTCAATTTTAATGCACTTCATGGAGTGGTTGGAGCTCATGTAAAACATTTTTTTTTTTCTGTGAAGCTTCGTGCAAATGAAAGTTCATTATTGAACTATACACCGAAGGTATCAATGTATTTATGGATTGCATGTAAAGATTAAAGTGTTACATTAAACCTTCTTATGTCCTATGATCATTAATATTTCTTTGGTGGCTTTGTACAAATAGGAAGACTTTGGTGGAGGGCACCCAGATCCCAACTTGACCTATGCAAAGGAGTTGGTTTCTTACATGGGTTTAGGAAAAAAAAACATGAACAAGAACCACCATAATTTGGTGCAACTGCTAATGGTGGTGCAGACCATAAAATGATCCTTAGTAAAATGTATTACCACACTTTCTATTTATGAACTTAATTTTTTTTTTCCTTAGATTCTTTTTTACTCCTTTAGATATTGTTACCTGTGTTGTTTAGGCCATTCCTTTCTTTTCTGCTAGTTTAAAGGGAGTTGCTAGGTACATGTTGCACTCTTTCCTTGGAGTATGCTCTTCAAAATTTTATCATTATTTATTTTGAAACACTAACTTACTTTAATATATATTTATACCATTTTGTGCTACTAAGAGTGCAAGTTACACTATTCATTTTATAGTGATATCTTCTTACATTTTTTTTTCTAGACAATATTTTGGTACAGTTTCTGATTTCTTCGTGAACTATTTTTTTCTTGTGAAAATCACTATATTATTTGGAATCAATGCTTGCAGGAGCATGTCTACATCTATTGCACTCGATGTTATAGCTAATAATTTAAATTTGAAGGGTTTTTTATTTTTATTTTTTATCTTTACATCTGTTGCACTCAATTTTATAGCTAAGAATTTAAATCTAAAGTTTTTTTAGGTATTATGTTATACACAATGCATAGATTTCTTCTTAAAATGCCAGATGCTAATATATTGAGTGGGATTATATAGTTTCTCTTTATCAAGTTTCATTAGGCTGTAAATTTTTTGGGAACTTAATGAATTCTGGATTATGTTCAGTTTGTGGTGAAGAAAGTTTTAGAGCTGATACTTATTACTGTTTTCATAGAAATAAGATTGTTGCAAAGGTAAGAATTAGTAAGATCTAGCACTTGTTTTCTTTAATTTAGCAAATCATTTTTTTGTACCCTCTCAAAAGAGGTTCTTCATCAGGTCATGGGTCTCAAGAATTAGGATCTCCAAGAATTATGGATTATTGTTTGAGATTTAAAATGTAACCGCAAGCGTACGGATCAGTGTAGCTACGAGTCGAACACAGGGAGAGCAGCCACTTTATTTTTTATTTCTTTTAATAATGCGAAAGTGAACTGATTAATGGTTGTGATCTAATTCTAATTACCATCCTAAACATATGTATCTAAAATAATGTCCTAACCATTCATCATCTAAGAATTTAAAGACGCAAGCCACGCAATTAAAATTAAATAAATAAATAACTAAAAATAAATAACCCACGCAATTAAAAAAATAAATAAATAAAGGAAAAAAATGCTGAAATAAAAATAAAGTAAAAGAAAGGGGATAAAGCTAGAGAGAGACTCACAAGTAGGTTTCTCTACTTAGCCCGAGGGATGCATCATAATAAGAGCTTCCCTACTTGACTAGAGAGTCACTCTTACAAGGGTTACTCTACTTGACTTTAGGGAAAGGAGACAATTAAAATAAAAGCAATAAATTGATGGTTCTATGGCTAGGAGGGGCAAAGCCAACACATACACTAGCCATGAACCTTGGGGGAGAGGGATAGCAATAATGTAACAACTGAAAATAAAAATCCTAAATTAAGAAAGAAAAGGTAGTCAGAAGAGGGAATGAGAGGGGGGAGAGAAGACTATTGAAGGAGCCTACTTACTTGAATCAATGCTTGAACTTGAAAAAAAATTGCTCCACGGCTCGTGATCTTGCCACCTAGATCTAAGCCTAGAACTATAACTTAAAAAATTACAACTCAATTGCATAAATCATAAACATAAAAAGGCTGAATAAAAATAAAAGAGTTGCTTGCATTAATTGACATAAAAAAAAACTATTACAAAAGTGATTAAAGCAAAAATAGAGAAGAACTAAAACCAAAGAGTGAGAGAGGGAGAGAGAGAGCAACTAAATAAAAACTAGAAGAAGAATGAATTGTCTCCCCTCCTCTTACATGAGTTGTATTTATAGGGAATGAGGAGGTAGGGTAACAAATTTTTCTTTCCTAAAAGAGAGAAACCCACAATTGATTGTGAGATCTTTTGAGACCAAAAGTGCTAAGGTGGAGGAGAGAGAAGAGAGAAATAAATTTCCTATAATTTTTTTCTTATTTTCTTTCCTTTTTTTTTCTAATTTATTTTTCTTCTTTTTCTCTCTCCTCGGGACGATTTTCTTCCTTCTTGCTTTATGTGATTTGGACAATCTTTTGGTGGATGATGATGTGGAGGAGAGAGAAGATTTGGACAATCTTTGTTTCTCCCCTTTTTTTCTCTTTCCTTTTTTTTTCTTCTCTTCTTGCTTCCACGATTTTCCTTGCTTCTAATTTGATGTGGAAATCCCCTCCATGCCCTTAGTGCTTTAAGTGAGTGAAAATCAGGAAATCTTCAACAAAATCTTCTAAAAAAATCAACCATAAGATTCGAACTTGAGACCTCTTGGTGAGCAAGAGAATTTTGTACACCATAGCTCACCAACTACGCTAGGTAGTTGTTGTTACTAAAAACAAATCTTTAATCACTTAATGATGTGGTCCATCGATCCTTGTTGGCATTTGGAGTATTCCTTGTACCTCTGGGACAATTGCAAACGGGCTGGTTCTGCATCTCGGTTCAGTTCTGATCCATTATTCTTTTTCTGACCCGAAAAGAATAAGCATTTGTACGGGTGACAAAACGAATGTGTACTTTTAATTGAACACATCCATCTTGCTTAGAATTTCGTCCTCTTCGCAGCCATGGAAAGAAATAGGACCTCTTTATGTGTAAAATTGAAGATATAGCGCCCGATAGTCCTTAAGGCCTTGAAAATATAAAGCCTGCAAAAAGAGAGTAAAACCCAAGGTAGCTCCATTCTAAATATGTAAAATACATGTTTTACTACCCTAGATTTCACACATAAATGTGCTCATCAATTATACTTTCTCATGCATCATATGCAATCACTGCATAAGAATTATTTGCACATCTATTCATTAAATCTTTATTATAGTTTTTAGCTAATGATTTACTCTATTCGGTGACTGTTAGCCTTCTTCCTGTTAGATTCAAATAATATTTCCTTCATTTTTTTATTTTTTTTGGTAAGTAAATAAGCTTTCTCTAATGGTTATATTTGTGCCACCTAATATGACTATATGCACACAATTTATGGTATAATTAATAGCTTAAGAGAGGAGTAAATTTTGTAGTGTTCTATATTTATACTCTTCCCTTAATATGTAGCACAGGTACTAATTGTTAAAGAGAGGCCGTCAGAACATATATCAATTATGACGCTTGCCTCATCGCAGCAGTATAACGTTTCATTTGGAGCAACTTCACATAAGGAAGATGCTATATGCATTAGTTTGCCTTGCACTGTACCTTTGATGATACTAAATAATCTATGTCTTAAGATATTTAATTACTGAGATGTGACCAAATTATAGAATATAGCGTGGCATAAATGAATCTGAATTTTGTCCAAAGTCTTGAAAAATCATTTGCAATGCTAACCAATAGATGCTTCCCAAAGCTTTTGAAGTTGGAAGTTTCATATTTATTGTTAAGGTTTTCTATTGGCGTATATCATCTTTATCACCAACCAAGTTGTATTGCAAATGGTCTTCCAACTAATTCAATCCTTTGAAGTGTGTACCCATTACAGCATTATTCATTGATTAGGCTTTGTAATAACTACCATCATATATTTCCTTTGCCATATTGAGAACTAAATCTCTGAAAACTATTTACTTGACCATTTTCTCTCTCTCTCTACCACGCGTGCATTTGCACTTGCACCTTTGCTAGTATAAATATAAGTATCAAAGGTGAGGGCAATTTGGGTATAGAAAAGGTAAGAATTCAATTTTTTACTTAGAAATCATCATTACCTCCACTGTCTCTCTCCACTCACTTGCATGTATTGTAGCAACGAGGTAAAAAGGTGAGTCATAGATTTTCCTTAGATAAGGATTGAATTCACTAAATGTGATCTTGGATGAGTTAACATGTCACACCCCGTTCACCCTGAACCGGAGCGGTGACCGAGTTAACACCGGTTAACCCAAACCTGCCAGGATCATCAGATACTGTATTCCACCACAGCATACATACACTAACATCAATTCATCAGATCAGCGGAAGACTAAGTTTTACCTGTAAATAATTCCCATATACTCGATACCCAAATGATAATACCATAATTATATACATTTGGGCCCGAAGGCATGATATATACACAAAAAGAATGAAGTTCAAATATCAAGTATATATACATGAATTTATCAAAATCATCAGAGTACACAGCTCGGCTCGATCTCAAGGCTGGAGCTCAGCTCGGCCTCAGAACTGCTGTCCTGCAGCACAGCTCTCACACGCGTAGTCTACGCCGTGCTCAAACTCATCAGGGGTCCACCAGTCCTCTTCAGGAAACTCGACTGCGGGACCCACCCCAAGCTCCTCAGATGCATGACCTGCAAAATCATCTAAAAAGGGGTGTACACGTGGAATGAGCTCACTAGCTCAGCAAGTAGAGAGGTGGACCACACACAACAGTCCACACATCACAACACATCATATGCACTACATGCCATGCAA